>NC_136015.1:14373167-14428167 GCF_048128805.1 Centroberyx gerrardi
TGTGATGAAGAAGGCCAGGGATTGATTAGAGCTTTCACTCTCAATGTGGTTAATTGCCCAGTGAGGCTTAGCAGACGGTGCTGGCTAGATTGATGTCCGATAGCCAAGAAGAGGGGGAGTCAGAGTGTGTGTGTGTGTGTGTGTGATTGGGGAGGGGGCATTTGATTTACTGGGCAGCTTGGGGTGTGTGTGTGTGTGTGTGTGGGGGGGGGGGGGGGCAACGAATCCCAAATTAATGTTGAAAGATTGAATGTTTAAATATTGCACGCTGTGGAAATAAACCCAAAGGAGTTTCCTTCAAAAGAAAAAAAGAAAATCAAGCGATTGTAATCACATCTGCTCCAAACAAAAGCAGACACAGATTGAAATAAAGAACGAAATATATTGAACCATGCCACCTTTTGTTTTGAGCGCATGTAATTAAAAGCAATGTTGTTTTTTTGGGGGGGGGGGGGTTTTCGACAATCTCTGTCTCCCCTTTTAGAAGAAGCCTCTTTTGGGTTTAGTTTGACAGTGAGTTGGAATTCTCACCTCTCCTCTGTTCCCTTGAACTCACTCAACCATGAAAATAAAAATTCATTCTGGTGTAGAATCAAAGCAGTTTAAATCCTGTCTAATTTATCTTTATATTTAATTAGATATCACTGGGCTTGCCAGATTCGCTAGAGCAGCTAGAAAGCAGTCAGTATTACAATCCTGTACTCTGACATTCCTGTAAGTTTAAATGTTCCCCTAAATGTTAGCATTACAATGGAATAGAATAGAAAGCCCCTGGATCTCAATTGAATTAAAAACGCCATTTGCTCCTTGCATTTATTGTCATTTACAGACAGAATACTGTAAGCCAAGCCTGCTCTTTTATTCTTCTGTACTTATCATCTGCGGGGTTCATAAAATGATGTTTATTGTTCAACAAGAGCGGTAGGGGGGGGTTGTGTGAGGGGGGGTGATGGGGGGGTGGGGGGGGTGGAATTAACTCGCTGAGCATGATACCACGGGACAGCAACAAGCGAGCCACAGTGTTGGCAGGGGGTTGGGCGGATGAGGACGCAGTAAAATAGTGGCTTATACAATTCTCTCCTTTTCATGCCGGCTGTAAAAACCCTAAGTAATACGAGCACCGGGGATATTGAATACTGCACACAAAAGAGAGAGATGAAGAGAGCGAGCGAGAGAGAGAGAGAGAGAGAGAGAGAGAGAAGGATGTTTTAAATGTGCGATGCCCTGGTGCTGATGGTGCTAGGGAGGCTGGGGGTCATGGTGGCTTTAAATTACTCCGTTGAAATTTGAATCCTATAACTACTCTCATTAAAGTGAGGTTAACCTTCTCCCCAGCCGCCCCCCCCATCCCCACCCCTCTCTCTCTCTCCACTGTGCAGGGACTCGTTGAGATCACAAACACAATTTATTTTTCGACGACCCCCCCCTCCCACACACACACACACACACACACACACACACACGCACACACGCACACACACCTCCCTTTCTGAAGAGACTTGAGAGTCCCCCGTCTACTGCCGTGGATAATTGGACACCTTGAGCATGAGAAATCCCCCGCCGAAACAAAACAGGCAGCAAGAGTGTGGGATCATATCAGGTTTGTCAAACGTAAGCACAGCAGCACCAGTGAGGATGAGACGGAGGCCTGGGTGAACAATAACAACAACAGCAAGATTTGAGAGATTCGAAAAACCCCCTTTGGCATTCTATTCACACCCTAACACGTCAGTTATCTTACTTTCTTAGCTGTGGTTGATAAGGCAGGATCAACAAGAGGAGCATCCACCCCCTAGGGCCCCAGGGTGAAGTTGTCCTGAGGGCACATGGCTAAGATCAGCACGCTCTTCACTGCACCCTAAGTTGACCCATCTGGAAGCTAAATGCAAAACTGTCTCCAGATCAGAGCCAAGGGATGACTTCCCCTTATTTCTGCCCCTAAGGCTGTTGTTGTGTTTCAGTAATGAGGCAGATCTTCCAGAGCTCACCTGGCAACCCTGATTCCAGCAAAGTCTAACCTACTAAACTGCAAAATAGATGTTAAAATGGTTTCATATTTGAACTACTTTAACCAGGCGGTCTCAAAAGGTCGGGTCATTCAAAGGCTCTCCTTGACATTTTGGCATTTATTTGGTTATTTTACTTCATTTGACACTTGTCACATTGTAGGGAATGCTTTGTATGTATTTGTCCTTTCATTGTCCTAAAATGGCTTGAAGCTACTAGTTTGCGGCTTGTTATGCCCCTTGGTTTCAATAAGCAGTGTTACTACAGAAATGCTAAGGAGCCATATAGAATGTTGATATAGAAATGTTTTCCCACAATGTGACAGGTGTCTGGTGAAGAAAAATAAGCAGCTAGACTTTTTATTTTTAGTAAATAGCCTCTTCAACTATTGTTTTGCTCGTCTCTGTAAAAATGCAGAACATTACTTGCCAAAGAACTGAGCATTCTCTCATTATAATTCATGCTTCTATAATTCATGCAGCCCTGTTTTTTTCCCGTGTCCAATGTTTTGAAATTCAACAACTGCAGCATGCGACCCTCATGGACACGGACAATCTTTTTGCCATCTGTATTTGTTCATCCATCCCACTGTAAGTCCAGTTTCCCCATTCAGTTCCACATCATTCAACGCTCTTGTTCCCCATTCTCACCTCAAACCAGTCTGGACTGGAGTCCAGTGTGGATGAGTAGCTAAGCATGAATCACTCATGAGGAACGAGCAGCGCTGCAGCGTTGCCAGCTCCCTTGTGTGTATATAGCCACACAGAGAGCTATAGCGCTCAGTCACAAAGGTTCTATAGCCTAGGAGTGACTGGCTGACTCATGTGGGTCAAGACCTGCCACAGGTGGGGGATCCCAGGCTGAATAACCTCCCCCCCTGACGGTAGCCAGCCGCGGCCCCGGAGCCCCTTTTCACCCACCCGGGACACCTGCACCGGACACAAAAGCCATCCCTCTCCGATTCTTTGAGGGCATGAGGAGAGAGAGGAAAAGGAGATGGGAAAAGAAGGGAGCAAGTGAGAAAGAAATGGGGTGAGGGGTGGGGGGAGGGGGTGAAGGGGGAGCTCCAACCTTAGCCATGCGGAAACAAAGTAACACAAACGCAAGCCACAGCAGGGGAACAGCTGGAGCACACAGGGAGGACTGTCTGGGTGGTCTGAGAGAGAGAGAGAGAGAGAGAGAGAGAGAGGGAGAGAGAGGGAGAGGGAAGTGGGTTTGCAGGAGAGAAGAGGGAGAATGGAGTGAGAGACAGAAAGAGAGAGAGCGGGGTTTGTGTTCGGAAAGAGATGTGGAAAATTGAGACCATTAAAGAGAGGTGGCACAGAAAGAGAAAGACGAAGAGGAGAAGGGTAGAGAAAATAGAGGAAAAACAGAAACCTGTGATGTTAAATGTAGCTAAAGTGGGATTGCCCTCCATCCCTGCAATTATGGCAAATCGTTACACATCAATATCTAATTATTCAAAGAAGACCCTGCATCAATAGCCCCATTAGAAACACAGATGCAATTCAAAGTGTAGGGTTAGCCAATTTTGTGCAGAAACAGATTACACTTGAAATCAGCAACAAATGTCTTGCACAAACAACAGCCAAAGACTGGATGAAAACTGCCACCAACAGCGTGACCAGAATTGTTCAAAAATATTTTTTACTCTTACTTTGGGAGCAACACAACAGGGTGATTAATATGTACACCACATGCTGCTGTAACCTCAATAGAAATTTGGATAATCAACCATTTTCACCACCTCTCCCCACCTTTCACCGAGAGGCCATTTCGAAAGGTGTTTTAATCCAGCTGCCGCTATCAGAACAATTTCACTAATCCTCTGGCATTACCAAAGTTAGAGTGTTGATGATTAGGAAAGCATTTGATAACCTGCTCACAAAAGAGACCCATTCACTTGCACACACAGGGCCTATATCCCCCTGCTTTTTCATACGAGGCTTATCAGACCAGCGCGGTTTGCATGATAAAAAAAAGAAGGTAAGTCACGCGGGAGGTCCTGCTCATTTGCATATCCCCTGGGTGCACGGTGTAATTTAGCTACATATGTCCCTTCCCTAATAGGCTGGAGTTGGCTTAATGCGACGCTCGTGTTTTTGGAAGCGACCTTGCTTGATTGTCTATTCGGATTCAAAGCACTGGTCTGATTTGCAATTGAAAGGCACGTAATTGTACTTGAACTAACTGAATAACTATAGGGGTTTTTTTTTTTTTTGAAAGAGGGTACGTGAGAGAGAGAAAGGTGTTTTTATGTGCTGGACTCGAGCTTGCCAGTCCCGAGGGCCGTCTTCTCCATGGCACCTCGTTCACATGGAGGTACCTCTCCATTCACTCAGCTGTGATCGTTGAGATACGCTGCATGTGCCTGTGATGCTGGCCTGATTGCTAACATGTGTTGCTAACCAATTCAGTCACAATCAGATTCCACTGAAATCATAATGTTATTAATCTCCTTTCACATTTCCCTTGATAATAAAACATATCTGAACTTACAATTGGAAATGTAGGCTATACACTGATATTCATTCACTTATTCTGCACAAAGTTTGCCATTCTACAGTAGAATCCATAGAGACTCAGACAGCAGTGGTAGGGTTGATAAATCCTCAACGAAAAGCCACTATAAATTTAGGACCTGCTTTGTTCCTGGCCATAGCCCGCTGCTTATCTCCCACATTTGACTACGTCATTTGCCTCTCAAATGTGCTGTCGTACGATGTTAAGGCTGCCTATATCCTTTGAAAATACATATTCCACTGATGCAAGGCGTCTCATGTGTGTTAATCCCAACTTGTTATCCAAGACATCAAACCCAATTTATCCAGATTTAACATCAATTCTCAGCTCGGCGGAGAGGAAAAGCACCGGAATATGAATTAATGTTATTTTTTTTAATCTTTATTAATAATAACCCAGCCACTACTGCAAAACACTTCCCACATTCCCTCTCCCAGATATTAAACAAGATTAGGATAGCTAAAAGGTTAATGAGATTTCCTTCTTTTGAACAAACTGCGCCTTATTTCTCTCTTTCAGAGGAAGCCATAAACATCCTCCCTGTAATAACGAATGGTGATTATGCCGATGATATTAATTATCATTACTTTCAATTACTACACCCAGCCAGGCCCTGTCGGTTATGAGGGCAGCTCCCTGTGGAGGAGCCGCCACCCGCCGCCGTACATTCATTAGCTGAGCCGAGTGATTGTGAGACTCTCTCTCTCTCTCAGTCTCTGTCTTTCTCCCTCTCTTTCTTCCTCCTCTCTCGGTCGTCACTTCTGCCTTTCTGTTTCTCTGTCCTCTCTCTCTCTCTCTGTCTCACTCTCGCTCTCTCTCCTCCCTCTCTCTCTCTCTCTCGTCAGTGTCACTGAGTCCATTGCCACCAAGAAGCTGCATATACTGTCAAGGGTAGGCCATGGGTGAATGAGGGAGGTGGGGTGGAAGTTAATCGGGGAGCAGTCTGAGGTGAGCAGTGGCACAGATTGCAGATTCCTCAACTCTCTCTCTCTCTCTCTCTCGCTCTCTCTCTCTCTCTCTCTCTCTCTCTCTCTCTCTCTCTCTCTCTCTCTCTCTCTCTCTCTTTCCCTCCTCATCTCCTGTCCTCTCTTCTTTACCTCTGTTTTGCTCTTGTCACCGCTCCCTCGCTCAATCTCATTGCTTTGTCTCTCTCCTTTCCACTCACCCCTCGCTCCTGACATGAAACATCCATTTCCGCTGCATGAAATATGGAGAGGGCCCTCATGAATTGTTTACAGGTTAGCAGCATGCATGCCGATGGCGGCGGGGGTACAGGCCCGGGTTTTCAGGCAGGCTGCAGTGGATGAGCGGTGGCGACAGGGAGGACTGGCCACAAACAGCCACAAACACTCACACCCTACAGGCTCTGTTTATCCTGGCCCTCGAGTTGATGCCTTCAGGCTGTTTTGAGGGGGTTTTGGAAAAGCCAATACAGCTGCAATTGTGTTGTCGATACGTATCACTTGACGTGTGTATGTTGCACCTGAAAGAACCCAACTTCTGCTTTCTTAAATTATAATACACACAAAACTCAGCAACATACAGCCTTTAGATAATGACATTTGAAGTCATCATTCATCAGTAAACTGAAAGATCATTTGTAATTACTGTAAGTGGAAGATGTAATCACAAGAAGGGGAGCGGTCTCCCCAAAGCTGCACTTATGGATACAGACTACTTTTACATTGGCCGTCACTAACTATGGTACTAATGCAGGATAATGAAGGGTTTGGGTGTTCTGCACTGACAGCCACTGTATAGAGTACTGCAGGATAGATGCAGGGTGGGGAGCTTCTACAGTGGCTACCAGTGTCGTACTAAAACGCTCACCTCATTATTATCGCCAGAGGAATCAAGAAGAGAGTAGAGAGGAAGTGGGCTAGGTGCTGTAATGCGATCAGTCAGATGGCCCGGGATATTTATTTGGTTGGTCTCACTGGACGAAAGATGGCCTGTTGGGTTGGTTAATTTCCTTCTGATGAGCTTGTAGATCACATCGGCTCTGCACCGTAGGGATATGGAGGATGGATATGAAAGCATCAATTAAGATGTACTTCGGTGGGGTTTTATCAGTTGCGGCTTTTTTTTTCCTCGGGCCTAATAGCATGTGATTGATAGCAATGAACTTGAGCGCGAGGGGTGTGCGTTTCAGATGGACAGATAGAGCCTTTCGAGGGCTTGCTGACTAAAGTGCTTTACTGCAGCTTGTGCACTTGTGGTTTGAATGGAGTGTTTGGGAGCCACACCACTTGAGGGATTGCGTGGATATATTATTCATCTGTTCCCTTTGCCATTGCTGTGTAGCATGGAGCTGCGGGTCTGGCGGAGAAAATACAGCCGTGGCGCCATCAGCCCCCTTATCTATCTCTCTCTCTGTCTCCTTCCCTTTCTCTCAACCTTTATCCACCCTCCTGTCTTTGTCACTCAACCTCTTTCTCCAAGGACTGTCTGAAGAAAGGAGGGAGCTAGGAGGGGAGGAAGAGATGATCAGATCAATATTCCTCTCAGGAAATAGGCTTTCTCTCTCTCTCTCTCTCTCTCTCTCTCTCTCTCTTTCTGTTGTAAAGCCAGCACTCGGCCGGTCTGACCACACCATCGGAACATTGCGGCTAATTTCCCAGATAAGCAGCCATACTCAGCATGTCAGGGAGTGTCTGACAAGCTCACCCAACAGTTCCCATCTAATGGGTGGGGGAAAAGAAAGAGATGGAGATAAAGAAAGTAGGAGTGCTGGGAGAAAAAGAGGAAGATAAAGAGAAAGACAGACTGCCTTGTGCAATGTCATGGTTAAGATTGTCACTTTTAAGCCATGTTACAACCCTGCTAATGGTCCACTGTTGTACATGTGATATATTTCCATTTCTTCTATTCAGCAAAACATTGTGTCCTCTGCCCATAGATATATGCATGTAATATACTATGATTAACTCACATACAGAGTGAGTGATGCCTCAGCCTTATGTTCTCACCATTTGATGAGTTAGTGGATGCTGAAGTTGTAGAAATACTAGCTTTCGCTGTATTGATCCGGACTGTGGAGAAAACATTGGAGTTTACGTAAGACAGACCAGTGTGAACTGTGAATATAATCTAGAAATGTGTTTTTTCCACGTTGAAACTGGCTCTCTATTTTATTCGCAATATAGGTCAGCTCCCAAATGACCGGCCTTTGTGTTCTATCTCTGTTATTCCATGTAATTAGCACATAATTACCACCAATTTCTACTTTTTTGCATTTATTCGGAGCTGATATTAACCCCTACATCACAGGACATGTTTCATGACCCTCGGAGTAAGCCAAACAATCAGAACCAGAATCACTTTAATCACAAAGCACAATAAATGCACAGGAATTGATCTTAGTGACAATGTACACTGACAACTTAACAAAATAAAAATGTAATTTGCAATACAAGATGTCCAAAATGCATGAATGCTAATCAAAAGTGAACCATTCATTCCCAATTCCTGAAAAGTTGACTTTTTGGTTGACTTTTTGTTTCATTTTGCATGCAGTTTTGTCAGTCCAACATCTTGTGGATCTCCAATGTGTTGATGTCCATGAGAATCAGAGACTTTTAGGTCCACTCAGCCAATATCTCTCACAAGACAGATTGTCACTCTAGACTATGGCGTGTGTGTGTGTGTGTGTGTGTGTGTCTGTCTGTGCATACATATGCTTTTTCTGCATGCGCTTATGTGATTCTTACACATCTTAGGAAATTGCCCAAAACCCCAAAATAAGCACCTTTCCTTGCCATTTTAGACACTTATTGTTGTTCAACTCAGTATTCAACTTTAAATGGATTGGCTGCTGTGTGAGAGTATGTATATGCTTGTGAGAAATATATCACTGATTCTGGGTTAAAATTTCATTTTTCCAGAGCCAACATAATTTTCACATCGAGGCCTCTACGTGTGAACACAATTGAATTAAATTGATGCTGACAATTATATAGCAGATTTTCACCAGGCTTCCTGTTTTGCAGTTTAAAAGGACAGAGGTAGGAAAATGAGAGAAATCAACATGAGACATTAGAGAATAAGAGAAGACAGACAAGGAGGAGACAGAAATAGAAATTGAAAAAAATTGAGGTACATGACACGACAGCTGTGATTCAACATTTTTGGGACATTGTGTTCATTTCCTACCAAAATGGTACATCACCTTAAGCACGGCTCAGTGGCTGTGACTATCGTTTGATTACAATCACTTGTTACTCGTCTGCCAAGATGGCTGATGTCATGGACCGCGATGAATTCTCCTTCTGTTCTAAATTCATTCACTCCTCACTGGTTGCAGATCCATTTCCACGTTCCAAGGTAAGTAATAATTTACTGTCAAGAGCTGTTCTATGTTTTGACTGCTGAAGCGATGAAGCTGTAACCACAAATTGTGTGTCAGTTGTAATACCATGCGAATGTCAGGGCCGGTAATGGCTCGTAAACTGCATTAGTATTATATCATGGAAGTACGTCGTCTGTCGGATATTTGTGGTGTAAGGTCATTGGGAAATGACCAAAGTGATCACAGGGAAAGTATGTTACAGATTATTTCCCACAGGGGTGTGTTTCACCACCACTGTGTGTGTGTGTGTGTGTGTGTGTGTGTGTGTGTGTGTGTGTGTGTGTGTGTGTAAATAGGGAGTGTGAGAGGAGAGGAAGCGATTACCTTTGGCAACAGGAAAGATGGGGGATGTGAGTTTCTTAGACAAGATACTGTAGCGAGGGCTGTGTGTGTGTGTGTCTGTCTGTCTGTGAGGGAGGAGAGAGATAGAGAGAAATTTCCACTGCACCCATGAACTGGCAGGACACCGTTTTTTGAGCGTAGCGGTGTGTGATAGGGTGGTGGGCTAACAGCTCTGTTCTACTCCCTTCACACACACACACACACACACCTACACACACACACTGTCCGCTATCCTACGGACCTGCTACCTAGAGATTAGCTTGCCCGCAGAGGGGTGTGGCTGTGCCGTTGACCACTGTCCAATCAGGCATGACCTAGCAATGACAGCCAGCCAACCAGCACGCCCAGATCCCACAGGTCTGCCAAGGGGGCGTCACATGATGGGACCAACTGTCACCACACATGGTCTCTCTCTCTCTCTCAAATCTGTCTGTTTGTGTCCAAGAAGCAATCCGTTCATTTATCCTCGTTATCTAGAAAATATCGCTTTTTTTTTTTTTTTGGCTGTTTTGGTTTTCATTCAATTCTGCTTTTCGGAAGGAAGTCAGGAAGCAGGCGTCAATAAAACCAAATCATCCCTTTCTTTTGTAAATGTATCTTTTGTGTGTTGACAATGCAATGACAATTGTGTCCGGATAGTGAAGTGGTTAAATCCGCTTCCTCTGGAGCCACACAAGTGCCCCTGCTGGCTTAGGCTTGAATCTTATCTGAAAAAAAAAATGCTAAAGGTGAGAGAGCATCCCACTCTCTTAAAAGTAAGAACATGCTGTATTCATCACATAAGAGTTCTCTACAGGTGCACAAACATTATCACATGGTTTGTTGTAGCCCACATTGACCCGACAGATTACTTTTTTTGTGTCTGCAGCACCTGGCCATTTTCAGCCTCATTTGATTCTAAATACAGTAATTCTGCGCCGGGTATTCACACTACATTAACTTTCCCGGGAACGGCAAACACCGTGTTTGTTTTGGACATAAAGAAGAGGACATCTTGGCTTCAGTCGGCTGTCCTCAGATAAAATGGCACTATGCTAAACCCGTAACACTTTGTTCCAAATCCCAGAGCCAGCTGTCTGCAACATCCTTTGAACATAACCTATTCTGATCTTTGTTTCTTTGACTTACCTGACTTACTAGTTACTGGGGATTATGTCCATGCCTTGCACCCTGAATAGCTGGAACATGCATACAAAACATGCCGTGGGAATAACTCTTGGTAATGAAAACACACATGTTTACATTCAGAATTGTATAGAAATGATGAGAGCGCATGCATCTGCGTGGAATAAAAGTTACAGCAGCTTGTTGAAAATTCTTTATCCTCCCTTCATAGTGTCCTTCACATGTCCCTACTGGCCCACTGGAATTTACCCTAAGATTATATTTGTCTTAATGAAAGCTCAGCCCAGTAGTGTTTGATTCACCCAAGGTACAGCAGCTGAAGCCCAAGGTACACCGTAGCAACTGAGGCCTTAACTACAGCCGATCTCTCTCTCTCTCTCTCTCTCTCTCTCTCTCTCTCTCTCACTCTCTCACTCTCTCACTCTGTCTCTCTGGAAATGATTAGGGCTGTAGGGGCAGCCTGAAACCATTACTGATGTACATTGATGAAGTCCCATTTGTTTGAAGTGCAGGGCACTTTGTCTAAGTTCTCGTGTGTGTGTGTGTGTGCGTGTGTGTGCGTGTGTGTGAGTGCGTGCATGAGCAAGCATGCGTACATCTGTCCATCCCTGTGTGTGAAACCTCCCTCTCCTTCCCTTTCTCCCTCAGCCAGGCCTGGCCCGCTAAAAACTCATTGCGGAAAGGAACTGGAAATAAACTTGTGAGGAAACCCGATCCCTTTGAAGTGTCACCGCTCATAGTTCAAACCCGTTGCCGGTCATCAAATATATGTCATCAACCCGCAATTTATAAAACGTTTCCTCTGGCAGGAGAGGCATTTCTCCATTGTTGCGTGGCCCCCATGCTTTGACAAGATAACACAACAGCTTTTTCCTGTCCCTGACATTATTTTAGCCACAGAACGTCAGTCTAGAAGAGCCGAGGCGCTGCGTGGTGGAACGGAGAATGTGTTACATGTCTCTACACGTGTTGCTGACTTTTGAACAAATAATCAGAATCTGGAGCATATTGTTCAAGTGTTAAAAGATTGGTCCTGGATGTGTTTCTGCTGCGTGATGATCACTGCAATTATTCTTTCAGACAAAGGACCATATGAATCTGTTTTAGGTTTTTGGACGCTGGGTAAAAACTGAAAGCTAGAGCGCTCTATGCATTTGTAGTTAAAGACAGCTGTGTGCTTTCTGGTGATGTAGAACATTCGCCCTTGAACAGCAAGTATGCTGGGTGTGCAAAAAAAAAAAAAAAAATCAAAATGGACCCATATGGTTCTTTGTCTCAAGGCATTATTTATTATTCTGAAAGAATGTAATTATGAACCTTTGAGAAACCAATCAGACAACAACATCCATAGATTTGCACTTAAAAATATTCCAACGCTATTTCTTTATTGTCTCATGCTTAAAACCTTATTCGTTTCTAAAGAGCCTAATGTTTAATTCTCCCAAGCCAGGTTAATTATTTTTATACAAGCTGACATGAAGTGAGCGAAATTGAAAAAAAAAACAAAAAAACACAATTAACTATGAGTGAGGATTGTGATAATTTCCTCATTGTTGTGCTGTCATCTCCTAACAAAGCCAGAAAGAGAGAGAGAGGGAGAGGCAGAGCAAAGGGTTATTTAAAGGGGACGTAAGGATGTCCTCACCAATGGATGATGCACTTTACTCACCAGCGCACAATACTGTACACTTCTATTTAAATTCAAATTACGCCATTTGTGGTTCCGTGCGTGTGTGTGTGTGTGTGTGTGTGTGTGTGTGTGTGTCAAGGGAGGGCCGTGAAAAGTCCCTTTTGTAGTGTTTATTGTCGACAATGAGGTTGAACCCCTCTTAAAATACAAGACAAAGGCAGAGAGGTGCTAAGGGGCAGGAAACAGCTCACCACTTCTCTTCCATTTCCTCCAGCACACACACACACACACACTCACACACACACACTCTCGCACACTGCTAATTACATGTGCTGCCACTATAGAAGGCAGTGCTCTAATTGTGGAACCACAAGTGGCTGTGGCTATAAATGGATTGACTCATTTTGAAAAGGAACAAGTCAATGTCAATTATAGAGTCCATGGCTACTATAAGTTCAAGCTCCAAATGATTATTGTATGCCATCTGTTCTGTCTTGTTTGTTTCTTCTCATCTTTGATGGTCCTTTCCACACTGGGGGGAGGTGGGGGGTCTTTGTTGAAACTGCAACACTTTCAAGCCATGTTTAAAAATTCAGAGCCCTCCTTCAAGGTTTACTGAAGCACTCACTGCTCACGGGTGTGAATGTATGGAAGGGTGTAAAGCAAGGTGTTGCTGAATAAAAGCATGCAAGCTCAAAAAAATATTCCCCTGATAAATAAAGATAAAAAATAGAATAGTTTGATCTGCATACAATGAGACATCCTCTATTCATCTGTGGGTCATCATAGTATTTTTTCCCCACATCCTTTCTTCATTGGATTGGTGTCAAGTGGCTTATAAGGCTAAAGTTAGAATGAAGGATAAATGTATCAGTGGGATAAGATGATTACTGTGTGGCCTCTCCAGAGCAAAAAACATTTCATTGTGGAGAATCTTCTAAAACTAGATTAGAAAACATAGTGAAGATTAGTGTTGTGATTTGTAAAAGAATAGATGTAAGATGCTTAAGTCATCGAAGAAACACTCATACACACACACTCACACACACACATATACAGACAGAGGCACAGATTTGTGTATCAAGGCTGGAAGCCTAGAAATAAACAAGTGCAAGAGACAAAAATACAATGATAAGAACAACAGAGAAGCATAACGTGTGACGAATATTTCAGTGGAGGTGAAACTGAAATAAAAACAAAGCTTACTGAAAAAAAAAACATAACCCTGAAATATCTGCCTCCAAAAGTATACTGAAATAAGATAAAAATGAAGCTCAATTCTTTGTGGAGTTTTGGTTTTTGACATTGCCATACTGAAAATGAAGTGCAGAGAGAATCCTCTGGTAATTAATGGGTCAAAATGAATTATAAACACTGGTAAATACTACAATTTCAGTACATTACATTACGATACATACTACACCTATCTGGAGACAGTTTTATGTCAGTATGTACGATAAAAAGGCATTGCAATACCAACACACTGAATGAGCGTTAAAGCAATAAATCTTAACTAAAACATAACATTTATGAGAAATGAATTACAAAAGAACAAATGCTGTCTCAAGACCAACTAAAACCTGACTGAAAAAGAAACCAAATTTGAAAATACCATAAAAAATAGAACTCATAAAAGTATAATAACCCTGGCAGGAGAGGAGAGGAGAGGAGAGGAGAGGAGAGGAGAGGAGAGGAGAGGAGAGGAGAGGAGAGGAGAGGAGAGGAGAGGAGAGGAGAGGAGAGGAGGGCCTGGGGAGAGTGAGGCTGATAGAGATGGTTTGCACTACAAAAGGACAGAAGATAGGAGGTGATTCTGCAGTCCTGACTGTGGTGGGAAGTTCTTGCCTTGACAAACTTTCAGCAGGAGCTCCCCTCCTCCACGAGACTGGAACACTGACAGTGTATAGTGGTGGTGAGCCTGGTGAGTTCCTAATGATAGCTTTGCCCTTCGCCACAGACTAAATCAAGGCTTGCTGGGTAAACCAACTCAATGCCGACCACTTAACCCCCGTCTGCCCCCCTGCCGCCGCCACTAAAGATTGCTCCGCATTTATATGCAAATCTGGGGGGACCACCTGACCACCATGCATCCAGGCATCCTGCACTGCAGCCCTGCCCAGGGGCGCAGCCTGGGATGTGACGCATACAGACAGCTACGGCAAGTTCGCCTTAAAAATAACATCCACAAATTCCATTTCCTGTGTCGAAATAGTCTTGATGTCACAATAACAACTGACATTCAACGGTTTGTAAATTTATTTTGACTACATTATTTTAAGTGTTGATCTTGAGTTGTCTGCTTGCTTCTCTCTCCAGTTCTGTTTAACCGCCCCCCAAAGCCTCACTTTTCTGATCTTCTTTGATCTTTCTCCCTCTCTCTCTCTCTCTCTCTCCCTCTCTCTCTCTCTCTCTCTCTCTCTCTCTCCCTCTCTCTCTCCCTCTCTCTCTTTCTCTCTCTCCCTCAAACACCCTCCTTTTCTTTTGCCGGCTCTCTCATTCTATGCTCCCCTATCGCCGTCGGTATTTTCTGTTGCACCTGTAAAACAGTGAAAACACTTGCAGTTTTTCCGAGCAATTTCCTCATTTTTCATTCCAGCAAGCTCTGAGCCAAGACTATGCGGGGTTCTCCAAAGAGTCTTAGATTCCATCTAGATTATCCTCTGAGTGTTTTGGAACATCCATCTAGGACGTCTGGAGACGCACCAAACCCAGGGCCTCAATTTGTCTCTATAATGTGCAACTGTCAACACTTCACAGGCCTGTAAAAGAGACGCAAAAGAGGCTTGCCCCTCAACTCCAGGGCTTTAAGAGAGGCATTAGAGCAGGCTTTGGAATGGAGAGGGTGTGTGTGTTTGTGTGTGTTTGTGCAAGTGTGTGTATGCACGTGGCGCCTCAGGGCTCCAGGTGTGTCCACCTGTCTGCCATTCACATCCCTTCAAGGGGAACAGAACTGAAGCGAGGCACTCAAGACGTCTAGAGATCAACTTACATTTCTGTCTCTGTCTCTCCCTCTCCCTCTCTCTCCCTCTCTCTCTCTCTCTCTCTCTCTCTCTCTCTCTCTGTCTATGTGGGGATGCACGGGATCATTCACACAAGTACACATACATCATACACACACACACATGCACGCAGCAGTATGTAGAAGCACACAGGAGGTCCATGATCCATGAAATGGGGAGTAAGGGTTTGAGGCCGGTGTGAAAGCGGCGGACAGGAAGGGAGTGGCTTGATTGATGGCTGAGATCAGGAAGTTGTGCAGGTCGTGTTACAGGTAGCCGTAGGAGGTGGGTGGAGATGTGGGCTGTGACATAGGTGAGAAGATGAAAGTGTGTGCGTGTGTGTGTGTGTGTGTGTGTGAAAAGGAGGAGACAAAGAGAGAGACATTGACAGAGATAGACGAGAGACAAAGAGAGAGACATTGACAGAGATAGACGATAGACAAAGAGACACGCACACAGAGGGGGGGGGGAAGGGGAACGAGAGAGAAATATTTGGTGCTGTCTGTAGATTGCAGACAGGCATTGGTGAGAGCTGAAGTGAAGAGTGAAGGGTGGAGCGAAAGAGAAACAGAGCGAGCAGATGACTGGACGTGTGCCAACTCTGGCCATGGCAGTTTAGGCCTCTCCTGGAAGCATAAAACTTGAGAAGATGAAAAATATGAGTGTCAAGTTCGGGATTGGAGGGTAAATTGTTCCGTTTACATAAAGGCTTCAGCCTCTCACATCTCGCTGGAGATTTTTTTTTTGGAGTTGTTTGTCTTTAACCTATTTAAAAAATTGAGTTAATTAAATTCCCTCTGCAAAGTTACTGCTGCTGTTAGATGCAACTGCAGGAAACTCCTAACCTTGACCTTAAATTCAGTTTTACGACAACTGCAGTGTGATAGTAAAAATGGGGTTGTAGTTGCCATTTCATCTTTATAACTATACATTTTTTCCCGTTTCCATGTAATAAAAATTCCACAGGCAGTGACTGAACAAAGGTATCAATTAGCAGTGTGAGTTTTTTCTCTTTTGCACTCACTGTCCACTTTCAATCAAATACGAAAAGGAGGGGGGAGGGGGGGCTCGTGTTAATGTGACCTAAGTATAAACATTACATTTTCCAAGACCGCAATTTCCTGTTTTCCCAGGCGATTACAGCGAAGTGTAAGCCTGAAGGAGTCACGGCACGGTCACGCTTCCTCCAGCAGTTTAAAGGGGCTGGAAGAAGAGAGCCGAGGAAGGCCAAGCTGCTCCGAGCCGAGCCAAGCCAAACCTCCATATGTGTGTTACCGCTGAGCGCATTGTGAGCACATTGTTTCACTTACCTCCCTCCATGCATTGTGTGTGTGTGTATGTGTGTGTGTGTGTAACGTTGCTGAACAGGCCTCAGAGCGGCTACATGTGCGTCATGCAACATGTGCAAGACTTCCTGTATGTCTCATCCATGCATTTAGCCAACGTATAGCACATAGCTAATGTAAACTTTGGTAAATGTACAAATTCTGTGTTGCTCCATTGGTGCACTATCAATTGGCTATTCATAAATTCCAGATACATATACATTATAGATACATTACTAGGAAAATACTCTTTTATGGGAAATTATTTATGGGAGTAAGTGTGGCACATTATGTTTTCCATTTTAACCTTATTTAACCAGGCAATTTGAGGCAATTATTCACACATTTCACATATGCACACTGCTAAATTGATTTCTATCTCTCTTTATTTGTTGCCATATTAGTGTGTGATTTCAGTTAAAGGCAGCTCTATGAGGACACTAGCTTGCTAACAGACAGCTAAGCCTATGCATTTGTGATTCTTGACATTAGCGTCAAGGAACCTGTGTTTCTCCCTTAGGTCCAAAAAACATGTCCCCCCTCCCACACACACACCCCTCCACCCCCCATCCATCAACTGCTTTCTCTTCAAGTTGTCATGGTGATGTAACCTTTACCAAACTCAGCCTGATCCCTCTAGAAGTCAGATCATCCTCCACACACGTTGGGGAAAATTGCAGCACTCCCACTAAAAGGATTCATTTGTTATTCAAATTAAATATGAATTTTTGCTTTGGCAGCGGCACTTTGCGCACTGCATATGGCGCCGGCTGATGCGTTTGAATATGTTTAATTTAGGATTTGATTAGCTCGGATGACAGAGCTCCAGTCATCCTGTTTCCCAGAGCACTCTGCTTTTTGTTTTAAGCATACTGTATGTTCATCCCTTTTTACTGGTTTGGTGAAAAGGAGCGCTAAAGATTGCAAACATCTTCTCAAAAGTTCAGTTCCCTGGGTCCATATGCATATAGTCTCTTAGAATATCTGAGACCGGTTTTTCTGTCATAGTGCAGTTGATATAGTCATGTGACCAGTGAGCCTAGGCCAGTACTCCTTTTCTTAAATTTTTTATGAACCCCTGTTGCTGCAAAGTAATGTAGAAATTAAATTATCTCTGACAATTACAGTTACAGTGACTGTTAAAATGGTTTTGGGAAGTTCCGCCCTGGGAAGCTCCTCCCTGTTCCAGTAAACCAACAATTTCTAAAACTGAGAAGCAGTAAGCAAACTCATGGTGATATTAAACTGTTGTGGTCTGATGAAAGCCCTCCTCCTTCAGCCTCATTCAAATTTCTAATATCCCTCGAAAAAGGACTCATATCAAAAAGTACGAGTGGATTTAGGGGAGGGGATTTACACCTCTGCCTGTTTCAGTCAGTAGTGAATCAGCACCTTATCGGACTGAAAACCAACAATGTCTCCAAAATGTTTTTGACGAGGTAAAGCAATTTACTGTGAACTATAGACCGCTGAATCAGGCATAATCACCCATAAAAACATTTGCCTCTATTCTTCTCCATTCAAACAGAGCTAACTTCACTTTTGTAGGCGACATCTGGCATCCAACAAGTATGCACCTGATACTGTGGGATAACCTGACTAGCAAACCGGCCCACAGGATGAGTCAGTGAGCTCTGACTAAGTGTGTGGTTTTTACCCGGCGAATGTGTCACTGCAATTTCCTTCGAGGCTTTTCAGTAGCTACAACACACTGTCACAACAACACAATGAGATGTCGGAAGAGGAAGATTTAGTCACAAAGTGTGTTGGAGACGGGCCTCGATGAGTATTTTCTGATCCAATTTACAGTAATAACTCACTACTTGGTAAAGGCAGCAAATGACGGTGCGCTATCTCTGTCTGGTTTTTAATATCAGCGTTTCTTGCCGAGATAAAAGGACATTTGGAAGTCCTCAGAGACGCTGTTATCTGATCGCCGCCTTTATTGGAGTTTCTGCGCTGCCTCCCTGTCTCGTTTTGCCCCTCTTTATCTCTCTCATTTCATCTGTCTCCCTCTTTTCTCTCCCTCTATCTCTGCCTTTTCTTCTGCTGCGCTCATGCTTACTATCTCTACAACAGCCTCTTTTATTCTCTCTCTCACTCTATTTCATGCATTGATCATGTCTTTCTTAGTGTATCTCTCTATCTCAGTTTATTCCTGAGTTAATTTGGCTCTGAGAATGCTCTATTACTTTTTTCTCTCTCTGCTCCCGCACTCCCGGCATTGGATCCTTCTCTGGAAACCTTGAAAGAGGGGAACAGGGGGAAGTAAAGAAAGATGGAGAGAAAGAGAAAGGGAGAGAGTTAGAGTGAAGGGAGAGTGTGCCATGATGCCCCCCTCTCTTCCTTCCTCCCTCCCTTCCTTCTCCCTCCTTCACCCGCTCCCCCCAGCCCTTGTTCCTCCTCCGCGTCTTGCCTCCCTGGTGTTTACGGCTTTGCCATGGGTGTGTGTGCGCATGTGTTCATGTGCACGTGTGTGTGTGTGTGTGTGTGTGTCTTTGTGTGTGTGTGTGTGTCCATGCACAAGGGCTAGAAACCCCAAAAGTTGGCCCCATGACAAGTGACCCCCTTCTCCCCCGCACTCCCCCCAGCAGAAACCATCAAGAAAAGCAGACAGCGCTGCACACAAAAAAAGAGAAAAGAAAAAAGAGAGGGAGAGGAGGGACAGAGTGGAGAAAGAGGGAGAGAGCAGGGAAGGAGGGCAAGCCCAGCTGTAAGCTGCACAATGCGAATGAGAGCTTGGCAGAGGCTCAAAGCTGCTCCGAACGAGTGCCTCTAACCCCCCCACCCCCACCCCCCACCAACCCCCCCCACCCCTCCCTGACAAATTAAAAGCGTTCGGTGCTGTAAAGCATGGGGGAGAGAGGGAAGAAAGAGGAGGGAAGAGGTGGGGGTAACAAGAGAGAAGAAGGGATAGGGAGAGGGGACACGGGAAGGATTAGGAATTAATGCGTTTCTTCACCAGCTTAATCCTGATGATTACACCAAAATAAATACAACTCAGTTGTATTTTTTTCTCCTTCTCCATTTGATGTAGGCAGCAGATGCCAGGGCCAAAGGTGGTAAGAGCAGGACTCCAATCTGAATGGGCCCCCGATGGCAAATGTTTTGTCCAAGCACATGCCAAAAAGTGTTTCTAATTATTATATTGTATGAATATGTCACCCATCTTTTTCTGTAAGGCTAAGAAGGAAAATTAATCACAAATTATTAATTTGAGGCGCTTCTGAAGGGTTTTGCACAAGGTATTTGGTGGAGTTCTTGTAATTAAAAAAAAGTACATTGTGTTATATAATATGAAGAGAGAGTGGGGCGGGCATATGGAGATATGGAGGATCAAGAGCTACCAGTGGATCCCAGTTTGAATACTTCACACACACACACACACACATCTAGAGTCACGCCAAGCTGCTTGCACAGGAGGAAGCCTGGAGTCGAATGAACCCTAGAGGAACCCAACCCTAACCTGGCATTCAACCTGACATCACCACCTCCAGCATCAAACCACAACCATAAAACGCTCCATATTCAGAGAGGAAGGCATTGATCTTGTTAATGGCATTCCACATTTGGAGCTTATGCTTCTCTGTCAATACTTACACACCCTTCCAAAACACATATGGACTCACATCTGTAGAGCATCTTTTTGAAATCTTTAGCTGCACTTTCACTGTCCCATAGCAGCAGCTGTGGCTGTGAAAATTGTGTGCATGTGTGTGTGTGTGCATGTGTATACAGTACGTGTGTGTGCTTGTATATACGTGTGTGTGTGTGTGTGTGTGTGTGTTAGGGTTAGAGTTATGTAAATACCTTAGATATTGAAGTTACTACCACCAGTTGCAGCAGGAGAGTTAAATACACATTCTCTAGTGTTGAATGATTTTAAATATTAATTGTTGCAATAAAATAAAATATAACAGTGTTATGGTAAAATTGTTTTAGAAGCTGCAGTGTTGGAGAGACTTCAGTCTTTTTCCCTTGCTCCCTTTTCTCTCTCTGGTAAATCCATTCATCTCTGCAGAAGCTAGTCATCATCTACCTTTTACCTCTTAAAAACCCTGCTGACAATCTCACCATGTTAGCTGGCCACAGTGTTACAGCTTTTTTCCACATAGCTACATGCTGAAGAATTCTACTGTATTTTGGGGCAAGAGTAGGGTTGACTAACTGGATTTAAATAAATTTGACTAAAATTGACAGACCCAATTAATGTGTTTAATTAATTAACATTTCCTTAATTAATCAATTGGATTCAGAGTAGATAGCAAGAGTTTTGTAGTTATTCTAGTTGACCACATTTTATACAGTTGTTTGGATTTGTCTGATTAGACTAAATCTGACTGATCGCATTACCTTTCATTAATTAGGTATGACTAAATTTGATTAGAGTTGACTAAATTGGGATGATTTTAGTTCGGTAAAATTGACTAAGTGGATTTAGCTGAGTGTGTGTTTTTGGAAGTTCAGTGGTATTACCTTGAGCAGGCTCGGGTTGCCTGGAGTTTCTAGGAATTGAAAATAGGCCACTGGAACACGGCGTCCATCCCACAAACCTCTGAGAGAGAGGCCCAACTCCACCCAGCCCTTCCCCTCTCCTGCCCTTCTTTCTTTTTACCAGAGTGTGAAAGGGGATACCCTGCCCCAGCGAGACGGCCCCACATTCCTCCATTACAGATGACAAGCTGCTCTGCCTCCTCTTTCTCCCCCCTCCCCCCCCCCTCCCTCCCTCCAACCTAGGCCTGCCAACTCTGCAGCCTGCTGTTTCAAACGCCTCAGGTTTCACCCAGGGAAAATCTTACTTTGGCAAGGCATCAAATTCAACCCCCACCCCACAAATCTACACACACACATACACACAGACACACACACACACACACACATACTCAAGTGTACACCTGATTGCCCGTGCTTTTCCTAACTCTTTCTCTGTCTCCCTTCCCTTGTTGAAATCACTCCAACACCCATCCAAGGCGTCGTGATTGATGGCGTCGAGTGTCCATCTCCGATTGCTCCAATTAGGCCAGCCGCTCCAGCGAGGCACAGCAACTCTCCATCCTGTCCAGTTTTTTTTTTTTCTTTTATTTGTCTTTCCAGACCAGGTGGCGAAGGGTATTGGTTTAGCGATCTCTCTGTGTTTTGTCTGCTTGCCCGGTGGCATTGTGGTACATTAAGAGTTCTTAACAGTTTGGGGGCGGGCACATGCAGTGCTGGCAGGGGGCTAAGGATCCTCAGCCCAATCAATCAACATTGTCATGTTTAGTCTGTGCTTGTCTTTCACAACAGGAGGGCTGTCTGCTACCGTTTTGGAGAGAGCTACATACATCAGCTTTTTTGGCTGCTGTGGAGAAATGTGGGGGAGTCACTCTAAGATTAACGACTGAGATTGCCTCAACTTAGATAGTGACAGAGGAAAATTTGTTGTCTGTCTGATCGAATTTAATGCCCTCGTGGATAAAGTTATCATCTACATATGTGCGCCATGATTAGGGCTGTAAATAACTGGGAATCTTCTAACCAATCTGGCAGTGGGTGCATTTACTTTTAGTTTCATCAGCCTACTCTTAGTTACAAATCAACTCTAAATGTGTGGCATCGTTTCAAGGATGTCACTTCTCAAAGAGCTTCCATGGGTAAATGAAGGAATAAAAGAAGAAAAGAAATAAGGGAAGTAATGGGTACAGCTTGATGGAGCAGCACGTCATGTATATAAGCAGGTCTACCATAAAAAAAAAAAGTAGCATGCTTTTTAAGACTGAAGGCCACAATGGAAATAAGTCTTTCACTTTTTGTGTTATCCTTGAAAATTCATTTCATCCTTGAAGACTCATTTACACATGCATTTTTAAAATTGTTCAATAAACCAAACTCCACTGCACCCCTTTGTGGAGCAGAGTGGCGTAGTGAGGATGCAGGTTCAAATCCCTGTGTCAGCGAACCCTGCTTAAGGGTCCATGAGCAACGTGCTAAATCCTTACTGGCTCAGTAAAGCATCACCCCATTATTGCTATTTCTTTTGTCACAAATTTAATGACATTTCCTTGTTCTTGTAGCTTGGCAAGCTGAGACAAATATAGTACATTCTTCCGATGCTGTGGATTCAAATCTGGTTCACAACCTTGACCACACGTCACTCTCCACTGTACTCAATATAATGAAGAAGAAATGGCACAAAATTCCTTATCCCTCTGTCTTGCTACAAGGATGTGAACTCGTGTCCTCCATGTTGTGTTGTTCCTGCAAGCGGGTCGCCCCAGGACACATCCATTCATTAAGCCCCCTGCACCCCAGAGGAGGAATTGGACCACGGGCTCCCAAGTGCATCAGCATGTCACCTTGAACAAATCCAGATGATTAAGTGACAAGCACTCCCACGTGAGGACACTTTATTTCCCAGGAAACCCCAATGCCTCCCCTAGTATCCAATTTTGGAGATGCAAATCTAGAAAATGTTGTGCTGGGGAAAAAAAAATCTCCCATGCCTCTCTCTCTCTCTCTCTTTCTCCCCCCCCCCCCCCCCCCCCCCCCCCCCCCCCCCCGCCATGTAAGCAGTACTAATTGCCTTTCATAATTAGCTGGGTGACAATAATTGTTGAACTGATAAAGCTGAGTGGTGTGTGTGTGAAGCCACTCTTCCCAGCTCTCCCCATTCTTCCTCATGTGGCTGCTGATAAAGTGGGTCATCAATGAAATGCTGTCCCACATTTAGATCACACAAGGACAACGCCTACGCAGTTCGCGGCAAGTTTTCCCATTTTTGTTTCACTTCTCCCCCTCTCTTTCTCTCTGTGTGTGTGTGTGTGTGTGTGTGTGTGTGCATGCGTTGAGGGAGAGAGAGAGAGAGAGAGAGAAGGGAGTTTCACTTTATAAGACGCGTCCCACCACTGAAGCCCCTGCAACCTCACAGACAGAAGCTGGCATGTAAATTTGGGAAAAGCAAGACAAGGAAGAGTTTTAATTAGCCTGGTTAAGTAGGCGCTCGCGAAGCCGCCGGGGCTCACCGAGGGGATTAAGACAGATTTATTTAGCCGAGGCTGCAGGAGACGCCGCGATATGATATATTCCAACAACAACAATAGCTCTGTAATCATGCTCCAACCCCCGAACCCCGGCTAATCTATTCCCGTGTCTCGAAACGAGCACTCATTTTGTTCCCTCTCATCTAGAAGTCAAGAGTTTTGTTTTTTCTTTTTTTTTTCTTCTTCTTCTTCTTCTCTGCCCCCCCACCCCCCCACCCCCCCCTCCTCCTCCTCCTCTCTCCCCCCTCCTCTCTCCTGCGTTCAACCCTTGTGGGCAATTTAGTAAGGCACTCAGACATGCTAACACAATCAACAATCAGGTCGTTTGCTTCTCTCTAATAGGCACTCTGGTTTTCGGTAAAAGAAGCCGTATTGTTTATTTGATTGTGTTCACCGGGGGAGAATCCGCTGGGGAAGTATTTGTTACACGTGGAAGGCGGAGGTGGGGTTGTACTCCAAAAGCATTGTTGCCTTTGTCTTGGAGGGGCTACGACAGGAAGTTTGAACATCGAGGTACAATGCAAAACCCATAAAAAGTTGCCCTCCATTCAAAGCACTGTATTCAGAGCTCAATGGAGTTTGGGGTTGCTTGTGACTTGTGTCAAATTTTAGCCAAACTGACCTGGAGAGCAGATGGTTCTCCTTACCGTACCTTCCAAATTACACTTAAGTTCTGTTCTTCCAGTCATCAAAACCAAAAACATGGAGAGTTATTTTTAGATGTTAATTTCTTTCTATTGAAGGGCCTTTCTATTGCAGCAATCAGAGTGAAAACATATTACAAAGGTATTTTTTTTTCTTAATACACATGACAATAATTGCATCCTCGTAGCCTTACATTAAAAAAAGGGGATTTTTTCTTTTGTGTGTGTTCTGTAGTGCTCTTCAAAGTGTGCTCTGTCTCTTCTAATACACAACAAAATTGAACATTACAAACAAACTGGGACAGAGAAGTGAATACAGCACAGTGTTTGCTCTGTGGTGAAGCTTAACCGCTCAAAAATCAAATAGAAAACCCATGCTGTATAAGAGGATAAACTAGATTGGATGAGAGATGTAATTTCCTTGCAAAGGCAACGCATGTGGGAATTCGACAGGCTTGTTGTTTTCCTCTCAAGTTTTTGACATGTTGTCACCTGTCCAAATGCCCATCAAAACCATATGGGACCACACACACACACACACACACATGCACACAAACACACACAGTCATGAGAGGAAGAGGTATGCACGGTAATTATTGACAACACATAACACCTGTTTCTATTCCGCATGGCTAGAGCACTCCTAAAGCCCAAACGAGACATGCTGTTTATCCTGAAAGGCTTTAGAAGGGCAGGACACACACACACACACACGCAAAGTGTGTAACCAATAGAACTGTATCTCTGTACGATCATGGCATGGAGTTACTTATTTGACTATCTGCTATTATATCCAGTCTGTACAGAGTGAACAGAGCTCTGAAAGACAGACCTACATGGAAATTGAGCTTTTTTTAACCGTCATTTATCCAGGGAAAGTCGACTGAGCATGCTCTGTTCCAGCGCATTCTACACAGTCACACAGCTATACACAATGGGGGAAAGTGACTTGCCCAAAGACATCTTTGTGTAGTAGTGTAGGAGCTGGCTAAGGTCAACGTTAACCCAAACAAGCACAACATTTTCTCAATTATGATATATAAAAAATTATATTAAAACAGTTTTGAAAACTGTTTTGAGATGATGTCAAAACAATATTTATGTCCCGATTTCATAAAACGATACGGATGACTACAGACCTCATCTGTTTCGTTTTGGCACTATACTTCCATGGGATTTCAACGTTGGTGCTATTTAATCTATTTAATGCCAACATGTTTTCTGGGTACCATGTTACTTAGGGAGCTAGTAGGTGTAGTGTAGTGGAAGTGAGAGTATGTTCCAAGTGATGAGGAGGACGACATGGTCTCATTTCAGGAGGCCCGGATCTTTATTTACCTTGTCCAATGAATCCTCTCCTAAGTGTAAGTGGTTGCAAACAAAACAATGTAAAGTGAGCACACTCCAAAACACTGAAAAATCGTTTGAGGTAATGTTTACTCCCCCAAAAGCCTTCACATTTGCTCAGTCACATACTCACACACACACACACACACACACACACACAGACATGGATGGCAGGCCACAACACAGACATGCTCCTGGGAGAATTGTGAACCTCTGATGGCAGACCTCACTCCCTTCAAACAAGCCACAAAGGAAAACATGGGCTTAAAGTAAACAGGAGGCAGACAGAGAAGGAAGGGGGGAGAGGGAGGGGGAGGGGTGGGGGTGGGGGGCAGTATCCCAGCCACATTCTAACTACACTTTAATGTACTGCGTGTGTGTGTGTGTGTGTGTGTGTGTGTGTGTGTGTGTGTTTTACAGTGCCCATGTTCCGTATCCATGTTCATGTCTCTGTCTCATATTCATGTTCATATCTCTTCCCACTTACCACCTGTGTGTGTGTGCGTGCGTGCGTGCGTGCGTGCGTGCGTGCGTGCGTGTGTGTGTGCTTGCATCCATATAAGCGTGTGTGTGTGTGAGTGAGTCAGTTCACCACATCCCCACACACACACTGCCCTCCCACATGGCTGATGATTTAGAGGTCCTTTAATAGATGGCTTGTGAGTCTGTGAGTGACTGTGTATTTGTCTGTGTGATGTGAGTGAGTGAGAGAGAGAGAGAGAGAGAGAGAGAGAGAGAGAGAGAGAGAGAGAGAGACAATCAAAGCTGCTAAGGGATGTGGCTGCCTCCCTCTCTCTCTCTCTCTCTCTCTCTCCGTTGGTGTTGGTGACATCAGCAGGAAAACGTGACTGAACAGACGGGTTCAACAGTCCAGCACACCCACACATGGTCTGATGCCCGATTTACTCACAGGCCTCGTTTTCCCGGCCGCCCAAGTGGCCAATTTGTATTTTTTCACATGCTGAACAGCCAAAATAGGACAATAAATGATCAGACAGTCCTCAGCAAAACTGATGAATCAGACGTCACTATATGACGCATTTTCTTAATCTAATTTCCACCAGCGTTTGGGTCAATTCATGAATGAACTCAAATCAATTCCAATTCAACTGAGGAATTGGAATTTGAAAAAACCTACAAGAAACAGAACTGGAATTGAATTGGAATTTAATTGTGTGAAATTCCGTGTTTTTTGGGGTTTTTTTCTTACCACATATCTGAAATTACATATAGTGTTATATATTATCAATACTGATACTCATAAAGTGTTAAAGGTACCTTTCAGGTGGTGTGAATAACATGTAATCGTAATCCATATATTATGAATGAATGTATTTGATTTGTTAAACTGTCGATTCTTTTGATTCATATTGATTGAGTTTGATTTATAATGTTGAGCAGGTCAAGACAGCCTCTCTTAGAAGTGGAATTTCATGGAATTTCATGGAATTCAATTCTGTTTCATGTTTCAATTTCATGTTTCAATTCCTACTCCAGGAATTGAATTGGAATTTGCCATGCATTCTCAATTCAATTCATGAATGGCCCCACCCTGATTTTCACAACAGTTGCATATAGTATGTGTCCCATGTGAAACCACGGTCATTTACACTTTGCAAAGTTTGAATGGGGCTTGTAGGTGATGCAGTAAGGTGATTTATCTAAATGATGAAGTTGTAAAACTGTTGTGAGTGTTGTGTTTATAGAGATCCTGGCGCATTTCTTTAATATAAAAAGGTAAAAAAGCACTCCAACGTATTATAATTTCACAATTGTTTATCAAGGTCGTAGATCAAGGTTCTCTTTTGGCCATTTGCGGAGAGGTAGAGAGAGAAAGAGAACGAGGCAGGGAAAAAAGCATTGAAGCAGGCATAATGGTATTTGAAAGTACAAAGAATTAAAATGGAGATGGGACAGACTGAACGTACTCAGAGGGAAAGTTACAAATTAGTCTCCGTTGAGGATTTTGACATGCCTTCCCAAAATGAAAGGGCATGACAATTAGCATGAGCCTCCCGTCCCGGCCCAGCCGTCTGCCAAGCCAAGCTGAACTTGAGGGAGAGCAGGCGTTTTTCTCTGTATTTTAACATTTTTTTTTCTTCTTTCTTTTTAATTAACACCTCAGTTACTAAGGGTGTTTGGGTTTCCTCAGAGGGAGCGCGCAGCTTTCCTCCTGGAAGATCGTCACACCTGTTCAGTCAGCAGGTGTTCCAGTCATCTCTGCTGGGGAAAAAGACAGAAAGTTCCAGAAATAGGAACCGTACGAATCTGAGGATCGAGGACCGCGTTGAGACCGAGAGCGAAAGTGATTTGATCAGGAATGATACGAATATATTGAATGCAAATGCGCTGTACAAATACAGTTTAATTTGCCCATTTTCCCATCATCAGAGCAGCTTGATTTTGCCCCAGATTCGTTCTTTTCCTGGCAGGATTGCCCATATTTGTGAGATTTTTTTTCCCTGTCTAAAGCATGCAACAAAACAAGTCAACACCATTGTCAGGTACATTAGCTATTCAGTTATTCTCTTTTTTCTTCCTTGCTGAATGCTTGAGTGTCTGCATTTGAATATCGACCAGGACTGTCACACGGCTTTCAGGTGAGCGAAGAAGCAGAAATATACAACCCAATAACAGTCCTTGGCAGCTGCTGTATTTTTCTTTTGTTTTCAAAACTAGATATGAGCACATATTTTCCAGTGTTAACTCTCGCACTGTATCATTTCACGTCAAAGGACTTGTATTGCGTTCATTAATCTACCGCACTTGACAGTTATTTGGTCCAAATTTGATTTGCGGCTGTTGGTTTTGATCGCGGCCGTATTGGGAATGATTTGAAAGCATTACGGCCGCTCTTGAATCCATAATGAATTTATTGCACCTTTATGGAATATTGAAGTGACAGGATTTGTGTGCTTTAATATTCTGTCTACAGTCATATGCTGGGGAGGAGAGTGATGCAGATGTCAAAGCCTCAGTGTTATTTTAACCTTTTAATCTCTCTGTCTTTCTTTCTCTCTCTCTTTCTTTCTTTCTTTCTTTCTTTCTCTCTTTCTTTTTCTTTCTCTTTCTTCTTTCTCTTTTGTCTTTCTTGTTTACGTGCTTCTTTGTTTGCTTTCTGTCATTCTTTCTTTCATATTTTTTTCATTTCTTGTTTTTCTTGTTCTTCTTTTTCTTGTTTATTGTTTTTTAACTCTGTATCTATCTATCTGTCTCTCTGTCTTTGTCTCTGTCTGTCTCTCTCTCTCTTTCTCTCATCCCCCTGCCTCCTTAATCTTCTAAAATGACTTCTATTGTTTGGGCATATCCTCCTCCCTCTTCCAATTAAACATATGAAATGGTCCTCGGCGTATCAATTTGTGACTTTTACACCCATTAATTTGCCATAATTATTTCATTTCAGATTGATCTGACTGTGCTATCGCAGATGGCGCGCTCGGCGAACCCCCGTTCCCTCTGCCGATCAAAGGGAGTCATTTTAATTGGAGCCTTTTCAACGCTAATTGTTCTCTCTGTTGTAAATCAGTATCTGCTCGTCTCCCCAGGTCTCTGTTAGCAAATTGTCTTGGCAGTTTCCTTGTTTCATCTTGGATTGAGTTTTACTGCATTGCATAACTGTGCGATGACGGTGATGTGGCGAATGCATGGGATTTAGTGCCAACGCCTGTCAGTCATTTGTCTTTTATTGGACATTCCGGTGCATTCCAGATATACAGTGGTATATTGGTGATGTTCTTGATATTGGCATTGACAGTTTTTTGTGTGACCTACCATGATAGCATGTCACCGAAGGAAAGAAATCCCTTGACTTGACATACAACTGGTGTTCAATGCAACAAACCAAGAAAGAAAGAAACCAAGAAGAAACATTGATTTTTATTGCAATATGTTTATCCTTCCCCAAATGACATGGTGCTTTTTAAGTGCTACAGCTTGAAGTCAGGAAACCTTATCTTCAAAATAGCCCAGGCTTTTTGTCCAAAGCTCTAGCCTACAAAAACAGCACCTGCTTTTGAATGTCCATCAGTAGCCCATTAACTCATGTCTGGTGGAGCAGACTCCTTTTAAACTGACCAGAATGTCCCTGGCGTAAAGCCCCTAGTCTACCAGCCCTGTTGACGTATGGAGATAAATGGACTCTGGCCTGCATTGTCCTGCTGACACGCCCCCATTCAGTTTCATTGGTCTTTGTGACAGACCAATGGGGGAGATATGCAAATGAGCTGCAGCATTCAGAGGAGGGGAACCCCCAAAACATTTTCCCCATAATCGACAATGAGCTATTCGCTTTGATGGATTTTTAAAAGAATTTGCTTTCTGGTCATGTTAACTTTTGGCAAAAACTCTACTCATCAAAAAGCAAAGACTTCCTTTGTCTTAAAGCCGGTCGTTCAGCAGACACAAACTGTTCTTGTTTGTTGGGAAGGAGCATGAATGATTCCTGACCTTTGACCTTCCCTAAAGGGAGCGGGTGAGGCTTTTAGGGTTTGGGATTAGGTTGGGGGTTGGATGACCGCCGGGCCGAAGGCAGGAAGTGTAAGCCGATACACACCAGACCCTCATTTGGATCTGAAACGCTGGCCTTCCATGCATGACTGCTATAAGAGCTCTACACTTCATATACACTTGGTAAGGCCTTGGTGCATAGATCATTAAGGCTGGAATAATCCTCCAGTCTAGGGTTTGAGCCACTAAAACACACAAGTAAAAAGCCATCACCTCATTACAGCTGTTCAGCCATGCAGTTGCCAGATCCTCGGTGCGTGGGTGCGTATATATGTGTGTGTGTGTTCGCAGTGAGTGTGTGTGTGAACAAGTATATAGGTGTGTTTTCATGTGTCTGTGCATGTGTATGTGTCTGGGACTGTAAAGGACTTCTCAGCTCTAATGTGTTAGCACGAGAGAGAGTGGTTTTTTGTAAATCCCAGTTGGCCAGTTGGTATTTCTGTTACTATGAGGGCTCAAATCAGTGAAATCTAATAGGCGTCCTCTCCCAGAGGGATATTGAGCAGGACTCAACAGATTAAGACCTGTTGAATGATGGCAGCTTAAAGTATAGTGCCATTACACTCCCAACTTCTCTGGATAAGTGTTGCAAAACGTTACCAGAGGAAGGGTGGAAGAGAAAGATGATGAAAGTAGTAGTAGTTGGCTCATCAGCTGTGTGCTGTAAATTTTAGACTCCTCTAGCTGGAAGACGCAGCTTGAAGAATATAGACAAACATTTCTACCTTTTCTTCCTGGCTTTTATCTCTTTATCTAGCACTTTTCTAGAAAAATAGGAATAATTATTACCACTATTGTGCGGGCGTTGTGGTTTTGACCCTTGCCCTCTTTAATATTGATTACTTGCAATATGCCAATCATGGAATTTAAGCTCATTACTGTTGCACTCATTGTAAATTGCTTTGGATAATAATATAAAGGACTAAAATATACTGTAAATATAAATGTAGAGCAAAGTTGAAATTGCATTTTATGGGACGGAACATGAATTTAAACATGCTGAAAATATAACGCTATAATGAAATGTGCTGAATCGTGATTAAAATATGTTCTATACTGGACGTGTTTTGACAGCAGGAATTGACAAATCTGTTTCTATGTTAAATAATATATTTTTCTATCTCACTGGCATGATGTAGCAATGAATTGGCATGAAACAATTCCAATTAACCTAAACTTGATCTCCATCTCTAAAAGTAGCATTAAATATGTATCTAAAAGTTCTTGACACACAGTTAGTATCCTGGCTTTCTGTTCATACACTGTAAAACAGGATGATGGTGTCATAGAAACTAAATCATCATACAAAACTTTTAAATGTTTATTTCCACGTTCCATAGTACATTCTCATATTCTCAGAATCCAGTCTCAAAAGTAGAATTCACATCTTTCCTTCATATTTATATTCATTTATAATAACATGTGAATGGAACTCTTTGGGGATATTTAGGGTCATTTGCTTTGGTCTGCGGAGGCACCGGTAATTCACGTCCCGGTCGTTTACTTTGGAGGTGGATGTTTCGCAGACTCAAAAAGTGGTTTGCGGATGACTGAGAGGAGGAATGCCTTCTAGCCAAGTAGCAGCCGGATTCCTGGCTTTACCCCCTACAGCGGCCCGACTTCACCTCGGGGCCGGGATCCCTACATGGAAGGGGCTCGCTCAGCTCGGCTCGGCGGCATACATCAATCCAGACCGCTTCTGTTGCTATAGAATGTGTAAGCACTCGGATATCGACCGGCTGAAATGTGGAAACACTATGTTCCGCCAGTGGAGTGACAGAGAAAAGATGAAGTAGATGTGTGCATGTGTGTGTGAGTGTGTGTGTGTGTGTGTGTGTGTGTGTGTGTCTACTATACCCCCCCAACCCACAGCCATTAGCCAAGCATGGTATGGGCTATATTTTTATCAAGTTGTGAATGCTGCATGTTTTATACAGACATGTTACAGAAGACTACGAGTCAATGATCATGCCATACATGGAAACCAATTGACCTTCTCTGACTCTACATCAAAGGCTATATTGACTCTGGTAAATTATTCCACATCTGGCCGAGCCTTCCTTTAACAGCCCACAGTAAAGACATTGATTTTCAACAGTCAGCAGTGAATAAAGGAAGATAGTGATAGAGAGAAAGAGAGAGGCAATCATTTATTTATTTTTTTAAAAAGAACTTTTTCACTACATTTGAAGCTTAAAAGCCTACAGTAAAGGTATTGATTTTTAACAGTCAGCAATGAAAAAAGGAAGCAGGTGATACAGAAGTAGAGAAAAATGAAATGACCTTTAACTTGCCTACTACGTTTAAAGCTAAATCTATAGAAATATAGACTATAGAAAGGACAATAGTGATTCAATAGCTTCAGGGATTCAACAGAGAAAGCACAAGGACGGCCCTTTTCTCTGCTTTTGTCGCGTAAAAGGACAAGAGCTTCGAAAAATCTGTCCTTAAATGGATTGGAGCAGAAACACCATCTTGAGAAGCCGGCTTCTGTGTTTTGGCTTCATCGAGTGGCAGCATACGCCAAGATGTATGGATGAGAGGCCTTGTACAGGTGCCATGCCAATGCCCTAAATGGTTAAGTGCCCCAAGTGCCAGTCTGCCTGGCACCAGGACAACTGGCACAGTGAAGTGTCCCGCTGAATTACATTACTGTCAGTGAGCGAAGTACAAACGCCTGACACCGAGACCATTTCCATTCAAATGAATGCCTTCATTTTGACAGCGGGGACAGGAGAGCATGTATTTTAATGGCCTCGATATATTTGGACTGGGTCTGTTATTTTCACTCTGCTGAAGTTAGGGCTGTCGAGACGCCAACTAAAGGGAGATAATATCAAAATGTGTACAAACTGTTGTGTTATCACTAAGATCCTCTTCAAGGATAGTTGTGACAATAAAGCTCTTCTACTGTTAAAATCAATATTGTTGTGAATTCACGAAAATGGATATCGTATATCTTAATCATGTGTCATGCAGTTGTCATGTACAGTATTTCATGCAGCCCCATCAGTTGAAAGCATGATTTACCTTGAACATTAAATTACTTATACTGAGTAAGTAATAATAAAAATCAAATATACAAAAGAACACAACTTTGCCCAAAATCCTTCCACCCTTGTTTTTCTGAGAGAGATTTCTTAAATCTTGTCTCAAATTTCTTAAATCTGCTTGAAATCTGGATTTCTCAGAGTCATACGTTTGGCAGCCATTTTGTGGTCCTCATTAGCAGGGCTATCTTAAGTGAAGTGGAAGAGAAGTTGCTTTCCTCCATGCCGTTCCCATTACAGCGAGGCAGAGGCCCACAGATGGCCAGTCGCGCATCATTAGGTCTACAGAGCGCCGGACTGCTGGCTTAGCTAAGCCGAGCGTCAACTCCAGCCCACAGCTGGACTCTGGAGTACGTGTGAGTGTGTGAGTGTGTTTAAGTATCTGAAGGTGGGCATCTTTATAAACTTGTGTGTGTGTGTGTGTGTGTGTGTGTGTGTGGTGGGGGGATTGAGGATGTTCACAAGTCTGTGTTTTTGCAAATCCATACATGTGGTATGTGTCTGTGTGTGTGCGTGCACGCACATGCAGGCTTGTGTGTGTGTGTGTGTGCGCGCATGTGTGTTCATATGTAAGTGTGTGTGTTTGTGTGTGTGTGTGTGTGTGTAATCCACAGGTGCACAGGCCTGCTCCGGACGGAAAGAGAGCATTAGCCCGGGGCCATGGAGGCAGGGAGAGAGGCAGGGAAAGGGGCAGGGCAAGACTGTTTCAAATGCAAATGTCCTGCCCTGTTCCTCACAAAAACTTTCTCCAGTGGCACAGCTTGTAAAATATAGCACCCTGCGGCTTCATTCAAAAGATACACCCACTAACCAGGGGCTATGGAACCACATGGCCCCCTGAAACCACTCAACCATATCATGAAGAAAAGTGAGCTCTTTTTCAATGGCAGTAGTCAATGAATATGCCGAGGCATATCAGCTGAGCAGCTAGAGCTCATTTGATGTTTTATACTTTGGGCTGTGTGTTGTGGTAATGTATTATATGATGCATTTCCTGTCCCCTTGTCATTATATTAACATTTAAATTATATATGACGCACGTAAACAAGAGAACTGAAGAATCCACAAGAAAGCAACAGAAAATCCTCCCTTTAATGATTTCTGAAGTAAAATCTATTATAGACTATTCATTGAAAATAAGAAAAAAGACAGATATAGGCATACATGTAGGCAAAAGGTCAGATATATCATTACTGTTGAATACTCAGAAATTCAAACAGCCATGGCTGAATACATTAAATATACAGTGGAAGAACTAACAAACTACTGAAGTGGCTGAAATTAGTCCGACCTTCAACAACGATTTAAACATTAGCAAACAGTTTACTGCACCATGGCTAAGCACGACAGTAATAAAATAAGTTGTTAATTCTTAAAAGGTGTTTGAAGTCCCCTGATGGGAGCTAATGCAAAGCAAGTGGCCATAATGTATAGTCTCCATGCGATGCCAAGGAACAAGTGCTGGCAAGAAAAAATGCCTCCAGAGGCCAAAATTTGTGCCAACATTTCCAGAAATTAAGAGGAAATACACAAAGCTGTTTGAACCCAAGACCCCAGAGTAAGCTGTCTTATTCATCTTTATCTTTGGACTGAGATACATGGAAGGTAAATGTTCTCATGTCCAGCAAGGTCAGCTCTGCCTATACGTCCACATTTGAGATTGCAGATTAGAGATTAGAGCAGTAACCATGGAAAACAAAATACTTTTTCCTCACTGGTGCTCATAGCTGATATTCTTCCTTGGACTTCACATTCCAGCAGTTTGATAGAAGCTGGGGTGGGGGATAAAAAATCATACGCAGAATACTTCTACAACTGACTGCATGTCCAAATATACTATTTATTATTGGTTCTAGATTGTGTGGCATGGGGAATTTGCTCCACAGTTGCACATGTGAAGAGTTTCCACCTTATTCACCAAGAAAAATATGCACTGCTGGCCACACGAGCCCCACTCAAACTCTGTGCAATGCTAAGACGAAACCCATGGACTAGCAGCAAATTTGGGAATCATGCACTCGCACACCAACACACACACACACACACACACACACACACAATGTGATTTTTGATTCATGTCACTCCCATGTCATTTTGTAATACTGATAAAAATCAAAAACGATTAGCAATGTAATGGTTCCACTGGGCCATATTTTCTGTCACCTTTAACACCTGTTATCACCAAATGATTTCAGCGTCTGAAAGTTGGAGGATGGATATTCATAGATGCCCCTTAAATACCCTCTCCCTTGCCTGACATGTTATTTTTCATTATGTGGATTAAAAACCTTTCCATACAAATTGGTTAGTGTTGCTTGCATTCAAATTAGGGCCATTTCTTGAATTAAACAGCACACTCTTTAGGAAAAAAAACACCCGTCCTCCTAATGATCTTCATTCTTCAATTCTAATCTATCCTCCAATTACTAAACTTGCAAATGAACACTTTGCCTCCAAAGTCTGTGTGTTCTACAGACATTCTATCATCACTGACACTAGTGTGCCTTGTAGACATTTAGCGCTCAGTGGGAAGTCTTGGGAGTGTTTATACATCTGTTATGGCTATCATAGCAGCACAACGGCCCAACTGGCCTTTTGAAAACTGTCTTTGTCTTTAGGAGTCCCTCGACACGTCGCTCACTGATACATTAAACTAAGGGAAAATGTTATGCTAGGCATGACTGAGATACAGTCAATGGTGTTCACACACACACACACATGCACACACACACACACACAGTTTGTTTGATGTATCCTGTGAGTTTTATGACATAATGTGATATCATGAAATATTATTGTATTGAGGAAATTAATTTAGACAATGTTGTTGAATTTCTATGATTGACTGACACATAAACGTGTGAGTGTGTGTGTGTGTGTGTGTGTGTGTGTGTGTGTGTGTGTGTGTGTGTGTTTGTAGAGCATAAATTATGGCCTAGATAGCCCTGGACGACTACTACTGGACTACTGAACGAAAAAGCACACACATACACACTCACTCAGACACATGTACACACACACACACACACACATACATGCACACATTGAGGCCTTTGACAACAGCGTTATGACTGCCATGAGACAGATGGGCCTGAGAGTTGGTGAATTTTCCCAGAGTGCACTGAGGGAAGAGCCAGGGTGGATCCTGATGGAACAAACAGATGCTACAAGTCTGTGTGTGTGTGCGTGTGTGTGTGTGTGTGTGTGTGTGTAATCCATGCTTCATGTGTAGTAGTTGTTATTATTAGCAAAAGCCCTAAACAGTTGTAGCCAGTTTTGAGTCTTCATTCACACTTAAAGCCTAGCAGGACGCTGTGCTCCAAAGCGACCCCAAGCCTGGCTAATTTGACATGTTATCCATTTTGTCATGGCCTTACCCGAGGAACGGCTATCAAAGTCACTAATCGAATACACAGACGGGCAGGAGCTCAGCGGGTCAAACCTCCATATCTCAACTCATCATGACTGTCACAGAAACACAATGAAGTGACTGATGTCACTCGGGGTCAGGGAGCTTTCAGCAGCAGAGACGCCGAGTCGCTGCACACAGAGAGACGACGGTAGGGGAGAAATGGTCAACTATTGTCTGTTTTACAGCACCTACCATCTAAAGTTGAATTCCAAAATGAGATATCCATTTGAGTGACTCCAAGTGACACCTCTGTACAAAATGATTGATAGCACAAAAAAGATCGATAACCTAACTGTAATGATTTAGCAGACTGGATATTCCATATTTTAGAGAAACTGATGAAATGATGAACTTAAGGTAATGATTTTTTTTCCCAAAAAAATCAATATATACTGTAGAGCATTATATTTTACATTAGAGTTTGTGCATAAGGGCACAAACTCTACACTAGTGCACTGCAAAAAACGTAATTTAGTCTCATATTCAGCCTTCAACTCTTATTTTTCCTAACCCAAGAGAAACATTCTGCCAATGGGGTGAGAGAACTCCACTGTAGTTCCAATGTAGTTTCACTTGTTTCAGGAATTTTCTAGAAATGAGTGTCTACATCTTGACAGAATAAGGCAAATCACTGCACTACTACCAAAAAATGACACGAAAATGACACTTGATTCTACAAAATTCTTGAAACATTGGCAGATCACACCCCATTGGCAGATTGTGTAACTTATTTTAAGAAAATGATGATGTTAGGACTCAATAATAGACTAAATTACTTGTTAAAATGGAGATTTTTTGCAGTGTGATAATCCAATGCAAAGCATAAAACAGCTAAGAAGCAGAAAAAGAATAAAGGAGTGCTATTGTGCTGTAAGAAGTGGAGGGAAATTAAGAGCAGAGTGAACTGCAGGTATGAGGGGAGGCGTGGGGGTCAGGGCCTGTGAGGCAGCCAGGGGCCTCATTTACACAAATTTTGTGGATATGACCAAATGAAATATGCTATCTGGGTGTCAAAATAAGCAGTCATTGACTTTCTTTACAGTTGTTTTGTAAATGGAATCAGGGCAAACATATTTCTCTCTAAAACAAATGCATGATTGCTATAGATATGATTGATTTCATTGGTTTTTGGCCATACAGTCAAGGATAAATCAAAGAAGCTGAGTTGTATAAGTGAAGGCCCAGGAGGAGGAGGAATGTGGCGGGGTGATGGCCTCAGGAGTGGGAGTACGAACCCCCTTGATGCTTTTGTCTTGGCTGTGTGTTCCTGGAGGCGAGACGCATGCTTTATTTGCAGTGATAGCATTAACATCATTAATATTAAGGGTGTGAACATAACGAAGCAGTGTAAATGTTAGTATTGCAAAACTTATGGGGGAGTGTGACGGAGAGAGTGTGTGTGTTTGGAGGGGTTGTGTGTGTGTGTGTGTGTGTGTGTGAGTGTATTTGTGTGTATTATGCCTGTCCTAGCATGTTATCCTAAGCCTGAATGCCTGCATACATCTCCGTATCTGATATTGACTTTTCTTGGACTCACTGACCTCTGCCTCGCAAAGTCACGGTATCCTTCCACCCAAACATCGGGTCAAACATTGACATTTTCTTCTTCTGCATGACTTAAAAAAAAATCTGCACAGAAAGTCCTCCTCCCCTCCCAGCTATACCGATCGAAAACAGAATAAGTTTTGTTCTCCCCCCAATCATTAGCAGATAAAGCCCCTCTTTCTTGCCCTTTAATCAAACAGGCGATGGCTTGACATGGCTGGTTAGCTCCTCGATAGAGCGCTCATTGTGCCGGCGTTGAAAAGAGCTATACAGGGCTTGTCTGCGAGCAAATCATGGGATCTCTGGAAGTGCATTCCTCCCTTCCTCCCCCCATCTCCCTCCGTCTCTCTCTGTATCCCTCATCCTCTTTGTAAAAAGTGTTGAGGAGTTGCGGATTTATCCCTGATTTGCGTTCAGACAGTGAACTCCAGCCTATGGGCGTAGTTCGCCAAGGACAAAGTCAGACCAAGTAGCACTGAAAACCAGCATGTCAAAAATCTGTGTGTGTATGTGTGTGTGTGTGTGTGCAATGAAGAAATGTTTTCAAAGGTTTATCTGCTGGCTGTAGTGATGGCTGCTGATATTCATTTGAGACTGTCACACAGGTCAAATGAGCTTGATTCGTCTCTTCTTAAGATCACGTGCTTTTGTTCAAACCTGCGTTCTTTCAGCCTCCGCCTGAGGTGCGTAGCAAGGCCACCCGATTCTCCCCCGGCACTTTTCCTCAAAACAGGCTGGAGAACAATAGGTTTCAAGGCTAAGGCCCTTCGTGCTCGCTCTCTCAGACTGGTTTGTGATGAACCCTCGGGGGCCGCGGCTCTCGAGTATTGTAGTTTGTCGGGTTGGGGGGGGGGGGGGGGGGGTGTTGTTTTTATTTTTAAAGGCTGCTCCCGAGGCAGATGTGCTCAGCTCAATTCAGACGCAGCTGCAGATAAAGAAGAAGACTATCGGGGGGCAAGGCCCGGTGAGATGGAGGAGAGAGGAGCACCTAGGGGGAGAGAAGACAGCTAGCGGAGGAAATAAGAGAAAGCAGATGAGAGAAAAATAAATACCAAGTTAGTACGAGACAAAAAAAAAAACCACAAAGATGTGTGAAACGGTGAAAGACAAAAGGACAGAGTCAAGTGAGGGAGGCGTTTAAAGGTGAGAACAAGAGAGAGGGAGAGACCGAGGCCCCCAAACCTGGATTCAGAAAGAGATAGACGGGGCTGAGGCGGATCGAACTGCCAACATCTTTCTCTGCAGCATGTGACAGAAGAAGAGACGGTTGAGAAACAAGACTTTGCGGTTTCCCTGAGCTAAATATAAGTCTGTGGTTGGACCCACTAACTGCTATGTATGTCTCTATCAAGTGTTTTTTTGTGCGCCTGACACTATTAAGTAGCCAAAATACCACGTTCACTTACAAATCATGAGGCTCTAAACATTTTCTTACCTGCTTTCTCTGTCGTAATATTATGGCAATTTCTCACTTTTTCTTCTCAACTTCAAAATAAAATACAATAATTCAGTTTTCTTTGAATTCATTGTGCATGCTTGACAAAGGCAGAGATGAAACAAAGACATATTTTCAAAGAGCACAGATACTCTATTCTAAAAATAATAATAAGCCCAAATGTTTTTTCCAATCATTTGAATTCAGATTGAAGAAAAACCCAAAGGACTCCGAGTGAGAGATAAACAAACATTTACATATTCTCATCTGTGGGATATCCCACTCTTTTTTCCTTGATAATCACCATTTGTATGTTTTGTTAATTAAATGATTCTCCTCATAAATTCTCCATTGTGCTCTGTAAACAAATTAGTAATAGGCTAATGATGTATTATTTATTTTTGGTGAATTTATTTATTAAAAAAAAAAGCTTGTTGTACTATTGTACTTATACTTGTCATACCAGTAAAGCCTCATTTAAATTAAGTGTTCTGAATTTCCTTGAAGACAATTTTAGTACTTTATGTCAAATCACAGAATATTACCAAAAGGTACTGAAAAGACAAATATTTTATTATAGAAATATGAATAGTAATATACTGCATATATAATAATAGTGCATTAAAAATCTTTTATCGTGTTATTAAAAACCGTTTCGCATCGGTTTGTGGATGCATACGTGTGTGCATGGGTGTGTATGTGTGAGTCTGTGTGCGTACATGTGTGTGTTTATCCTATAAACTGCGTTGCAAGCCTTTAAACCACAAGGCCTGTTTATAGCGAGGCCTGCTCAGCCCCAGTGTGCGGTGTCTGCCTTTCCACTGTCACGTCTGCAATAGTAAGCGGGTGGTTACACTCCTCTGTTGTATCTGTCTGTCTGCGTCTCTTTTCACTTCATGTTTTCATGAGGAGTTTAAGCTCATGTCTCTCTGCCAGATTTGCAACCGTGCAGAAGGACGGAAAGTTCAAGCTGGCTGAACTTTTTAGAATGGATGGAAACATCACAAATCCCATGCTGGTGGTTATCACACTGTATTCAATCTCTTCACTGGACATGTTCACTTTTAAGGATTATAAATGCAAGAGAAAGCCTGACACAATCTTGATTTAACTGTAGGGCTGATATGTCAATTGGGTGAGATGACTGACTGCCGCTTTTCTGTTTTAAAATTTTGGTTTGGAACTAATTTTTCATTTAGATAGGAAAGTATTTTATTTTGAAGTTGCGCTGAACAGTTTCAGATTGCTATCTACACCAAGGAGGGCCAGGTAGTGAAAAACAGGTTTTGAAGTAAAAGTGGATATCCGGCCATAGCTCTCCTTACCCACATGCCACAGACACACAAGAACATTGTGGAGTATGTGAAGGTTTCAAAACACAAGTTTAATCTTTCTATCACTTTCTTTATCTGTTAGTTCTGTCTCCCCGTCTTTCTCCCTCTGTCTCTCTCCCCTCTCATAGGGCTTTTTGGTAGTGGGAAAGTGCAAAGCGCAGCAAAGGAGGGCATTAATTGTGTGTGTGTGTGTGTGTGTGTGTGTGGGGGGGTGTGTGTGTGTGTGTGTATAAAGGGTTAATTGTTACCTTATCAAAACGCAATTTCAATAGATGGTTCGCTTCTCTGGCTCTAGGTGGAAATGAGAGGAAAGAATTGATTGGCACTAGCATCTTTGCTGCATACTGGGCCCTATAAACACACACACACACACACACACACACACACAAGGCCGTTCACCTGGACAGCCACAAGAGGCGGTCAGGAAGTTATTAGCTAGCATTCCTCACATCTTTATTTAATACGATGTGTGGCTGGGGAAGGGAAGGAGGGGAAGTGGCAATCCTAGCTTACTCGAGGGCAACCCTTCTTAACAGAAAACATCTGCACTGTTTCCGCAAGTCATCTGCGTTGCTTTGACTCACAGAGTTCAAGCAGGGCTGAATTTTGGCATAATCGCTCCAACGGAGGCAGGGTTTTTGATCTGTGAACTGAAATCAATATCGTTCATTTCTTTTGTAATGTGATTTCGAATGATTTCATTCTCATCAGCCTCCTGGAATTGAAATGAAATGTAACGATCTGGAAGATTCTTCGCCGACTCTTCGTTTTTTCTTATCGCAGTAGTGAACAAATGTGTAGGCGATGAATTACTTTGTTCTTTAAGTTGCACGTGCATGCTTCAGGTTTATACTCTTCAAGTAGATCAGGGTTTCACTGTCACTGTGCTGCTACGTTGAACCCAGACAGGAAAGACAGGAAACAACTCTAGTGTTTTGTGACAGCTGCCCTGCTTCCGAATGTATAGACAGCTTTCTTTCATCTCTTTGATCCGTGCACAGAGGGGCATTAGCCTACATAAACTAGGGTCTGATTTTTGTGACCGACACTGATCCCAAAGTATTTTTTCTCCATGGCGCAAGACGTGGGCATCGGGTGTGTCAGTCATCAGACCCTACCACTATCAAACTGATTCACAGTACTTGACAAAATAATTGTACATTGCTTTTTGTTTTCTTTGGTTTATAGAGTATCTTATTAAGAGAAAAGTAAGTAACAGTTCAATTATTGTGAACATTTAACATTTAGTTAGATTAGATTTTCACAACCTTTCTTGTTAAAGTCCCTCAATCCTTCCTTGTATTCAACAAGATGATCATCACAGTTTGTTCTGAGGTGACACCAAACAGCGCTCTCCCACCTCGTATTGAGTGATCATCGCCCGGTGTTACAGTCTCACTAATGTGTGTAAGCTTTGTAACAGCCGTGGCTAATCTATGCGTGAAAAAAAAGAAAAAAAGATTCCAGCCAATATTTTATTTACAACTAGATTGAGCTAACACAGCAGTGTGTGTAACAGGTGTGGAATTTGTTAAGTTTGGGAAATGCTAACGAAACATTTTGGCTAACAGGCTACTGTGTTAAGATACTGAAAGACAGATAACCTGTATAGCAGTACAGTAGAGTGGATCTGTTCTACAATACATTGGTGAATGATGTGGTGATCCTGATTATTCCAGGACTGCAGTTACTTCCACTACAGCAACAGTTGATGTTGCACACCTAGCTAGGCGCTGTGGGACTGTACAGCATCTGGACTTGTTTTCTATTAACACTATTTCATCTGTACAGCATGCGTTGCACATGTTCTTTACTCAGTAAACTTGATTGGCAGCTTCTACAATTCAAACTGCACTCCTGTTACTTTTCCCCTAATTGAAAAGAAAAGACGTTAAAATGCATCCTATAAAATGAGACTTATGAATATGTGAATAGATGCGCTGTGTATACATAACAGCTGTTGCTGTCAAGCTGCGCTGATTATTTAATTGTTATGTACACTGCGGCAAAGATAACGCGGCGACAAGGTAATTGAAATGTTATCCCAATCTTATCTGAGATGATTACTTAAACACTACATTTCTAATGCATGTTGAATTAGGCAATTACATGCGTTTAACGAGAGCCAGTGAGTGAGAGAGGGAGAGGGGGAAAAAGAATTAGCAGACAATGGAATGGGAATATTAAGTGTTTCAGCCAGTGAGTGTGAGGTCAAAGATCACAGAGCGCTTATAGGCATATTAGCCACTTGGTTATGATAAATTATGATTGTGTTGCTATGGCAACCAGCGCACTCATACCCTGCATTCACCAGGAAAAAAGAGAAAAATGTGGCCTTAATGAAGCAGGGCAGCTAGACTAATATAATAGCTTAATGTCAGATATGTTCTTGGTTGAATCCAGGTTAAAAATTAATAAGCCAGTTCTAAATGATGATTTTCAGAAAAACACCTTGAAGTACACATTGGGACCCACTTATCCAGAAGTATGTGCGTGTTTGTGTGTGTGTTTGTGTGTGTGTGTGTGTGTGTGTGTGTGTGTGTGTGTGAGTGTGTGTGTGTAAAATCCCCACTGTCTGCCATATTACAATGATTTGCCACTTACTTGACAATTAGACGCTAGCAGCTGGATGCTGATTTTTTGGGAGCGGTGGGCGCTTGTCGCCATAGTCACGTCACGTCCCCCGCGAGCTCATTAAGGATGTGTGGAGTGCCTGGCTGATTGGCTTAAAATACCAGAGATGGACAGCCAGGTCCGTGCTGAGAAGGAGAGACAGAGACAGAGACAGAGACAGAGAGAGAGAGCGGTAGATAGATATACAGACAGGCAAATGGAGAGAAAGAGAGGGGGCAGAGAGAGAGAGACAGGCAGACCTACAGAGAAAGAAGAAGTTGTAGAGAGAGAGAGACAGTGAGGAGAGGAAGACAGAACAGAGAACAGGCAGACAGAGAGTGAAAGATAAGAAAGAGAGCAAAAGAGACAGCAAACTGTCTTCAAACTTCCCATACTGCCCCTATATGGCTTCATTTTAACCACTATCATGTTGTCTCTGAACCTGTGTGTGTGTGTGTGTGTGTGTGTGTGCATGGGGTGCGTGCACATACATATGTACATGTGTATGCCAACACATGTCTGTACATGTATTGTGTTTGCTAATATCCACCCATCCGAGTGCTTGTGTGTAAACATGTTTCTCTCCACGCGAGTACACACACACACACACACACCCACGTCACATGCTTTATAATTAGCTGATGGAGCTCTAACTTCATTACCATGGGCGAGTCTTCTGCACACTAATCAATTTCTACCATCTAGTAACGGCAGATTAGGAGGCTTACTGCGTACGACCGGCTGTCAATGGCAGAATTAGCCATAATGCTGTGGGGACGAAACACGTGGCTGGGAGTGTAATGTCTGATTAGAAAGTTTGATGCATTAGCCTGTAGTGTGTGTGTGTGTGTGTGTGCACATACATACATGTGCATAGACTCATGTACACTTACTACGCACAATCACCAGCTTATTTGCATGCACTCTGTGTTTTCAGTGTGTGTCCCTGCATCTGTGTGTGTGTGTGTGTGTGTGTGTGTGTGTGTGTACCTGGCTGCCCTCCTTTTACAGCCACATATCCTGCGGCTGCCTGTTAAGACTCTGGCATTTTTACAATCTCGTTTGACTCTAACACTCCCTAATACAAGCAGGCCAACAAACGCCCAGCCATTTCCTCTGTCTAGCTCCCCTGATCCACACCCCCTTTGTAGTTGACGTTTTTCCATATATTTTTTTTCTTTCCCCGTCCTCCCCCCTTGTGTCTATGTGAGAAAGTGTGTGTTTGTGTGTGGTGTGTGTGCGGAGAGAGAGGGGGAGAGGAACACTAAACCGTAATGGCGCCGAGGGGCACGGCAAAGAGACTGTGACTGAACTATACACTTCACCAGGCTCTCTCCAATCACAATTACTCATTCCAATAAAGACAATGTATTTATTCCAATAAAGACCGTTTGGCCTCAGTGTCTCTACCGGTGTCTAATGTGCATGTGAGATGTGCCCTGCGGCTCAGTCAGGTATAACCCTGGCTGGAGGAGGAGGACACCCCAGGAGGACAAATGAGTGGATGGTCAATGGTCTCACCCAGAGTCCTTGTAGCCCTCAGGCTATCATGTCACACACACACACTCACACACACTCTCACACACACACAAGGGAATCCATTTGATTTGTTATAGCATGAATTCATTACGGTCAGGAGGTGTTACACGTCCCCATAAAGCGGCCATACTGCACAGCTGGACCGCTCTCTGTGTCTGTCCCGGGCAAGTTCCGCATCCGGATGCTAAGACAAGGTGGATTTGGGGAATGTGGGCCGGTGTGGGGGTGGGGTGCCGAAAATGTGTGTGTGCAGGAAGAGGGAGGGAGAGGTTGACTAGAGGGGGAAGAGGAGACCCCCACATAACAAGGAGCAGGGAGGAACGAGTTGGGAGAGGGGAGGAGGTAAAGCTCGGGGGGAGGGAGGCCCGGCACATGGGTTTATTGACAGGCTCTGGAGCTGGCAGGCCTCAAGATGAAAAGGGGATGGTCCTCAAGTGTTGATTGCTGATCTGAAGGAGGTGTGGGCAGTACCAGAAAGACTCCTCCGGCACAATCCGACCACTGGGCCCCACCACCACCACCACCACCACCACCACCACCACCACCACCACCATCCTCTCCCCCCGTGATGAGCCCTTCCGCCACTGGACAAAAGCAGCTTCAAGTCGAGCATGAAAGCAGGGGGAGAGCCAAAAAGAAATTAGGGGTGTGTTGGGGAGAAAATAGTGGGGGGCATGAACTGCCAGCTGTTATGTTCTGTGCTGATCGGCAGCGCAGCATCTGGTGCATCACTGTCATGGACTCTCCTGGAGTAGCGTGTGTCACAAATCCATTTTAGATCGGCTCAAGATTTACTTCAGATGTTTTTAATGTTTTTTCAGTCTTTTTTATGAACAAATGGGTTCAGTTTTAGCTACAAGGATAAGACAACAACAAAATACACTTTCACACATTTTCAGGAATAGAACAGTGACCCAGGAGCTGGTAGGGATTCAGTGTCTTGCTCAAAGACACTTCAATAGGGCGGACGCTTGCTGTCACTGGGGGTTTGAACCTGGGCCTTCCGATTACGGGATGGCCTCCTTAGCAAGACGGTGGATTATCCCCTTAAAGCCGCTGCCTGCAGTGTCATACCGAAAGTAATCAGCTATTTCCGCAGATGAAGACAGGACTGTTGGGTCTGTAGCGCTACGCATGGCGCGGCTATTCCGGCTATTTGAGCGAAAGCCATTATGCTTCATTAAGTCAACACAAAGTACTTGGCATCATAAAAACGTTACTTGCCGTGTTGCTTCGAGAGGGGCGGTTCCTGAGGACCCATCCACTCTGTCCTCCTTCTTCTCTCTTTCTCGCACTCTTGATTGTTGATTTATGACGTTTGCTTTCCCCCCCCCCTTGAATATTAACACTAGCGGGTCGTGTTTTTCCTGGTATTTGCTGTCAATATTTAAACAATTTCAACTCATGTACCTCTAAATTGCAGTTTCTACTTCTGTGTTCATTGGCGTGGCTCATCAGAATGCATTTTGCAATCTAATATGTTTCAACACCACCGCCACCCCCAGTAGCTCTGACTGTACACAGATGACGCTTCATTGTTTTTTCTCCACAATGACAGCACGTCTGATTACAACATGAGAGAGAGTGAAAAAGCAACACGCCAAATCAGCCCCCTGAAGTGATATGTATTGGCTGGGGAAATGTATTTTTCCAGGGATCTCTTGTGCTGTAATCAAAGGGAGTGGTGCTCCGACTGCGACTCCCATCACCAGAGGCTAATGGCTAATCAAACAGGAGGGCTGCCAACTCTCAATGGCTTTCTCTAGCTGTCCTGTACTCTCTCATTTTCTCTTCTTTATTTATTCAAGAGATTTGCTTGCACAAATACAACATGCGCCTTCTTTTACCACAGTGCCTTTTTCAGCAAGCTGCTCCTCTCCTACTTCACACTGAACGCGCATGCTATCTCCTAATGTGATATGTTTTCATTCTCATCAACATACCAAGTGACAATCCATTCCCTTCCTCATGTGAATGTCATAGCTCGGTGTCTGTGTGACATGATAACACTGCGTGAGAACTCGATTCTGATGTAGATTCCTAAAGTTTCATTTTTTCCTCCCCAAATGTCAGATTTCTTGTATTTCACGATGTTCACGCTGTGAAGCACAGGCGGTGCAACTTTTGCTCACCCCCTTTGTCTCCAGCCTTTGTGAAGGGCCACAGGTCAGGGGTCGAAGTTCAAAGGCTCTCTGACCCCAGGGTCTTTTGAAACGCCACATCCCATCAGTCCTCTGGAGCATTCTGGGGAGGATTTGTATGATTAATCAAAAGGCTTTTCCACTGTGTCCCAAACTAAGCACTGTCCCACTCCCACCATGAGCCGTTCCCAAGACCAGAGAAGCACAGAGTCAAATCAACACTCCATGCTCTGCCTCTGCGATGTATGTAACATTTGTGTCTGATAGTCTTATCTGGATTGTTCTTTGTTTAGTTTCTTTTGCGTGTTTTTTTTTTTTGTCCCCTTTTCCCTTTACCCTTCGAGAGGTCCTTTTGTCCTCTTGCTAGGCCGTCATTGTAAATAAGAATTTGTTCTTAATTGACCTGCCTGGTTAAATAAAGGTTAAATAAAAAAAATAAATTAAAATAAAAAAAACTTCAAAACTCTATAGCACTTTCAGATTCAAAGGTACTACCTCTATCTGCTGTTGCTGTTATTGTAAGTTGGTAAGAGTAAGATAATCAGCTAAATGCCTTATTTGTGATAGTATTTGTAATATTTCAGGTATTCAAAAAAATAAATTTGCAGGAATCACAAGTCATAACCACAAATGTCCTGGACAGATGCTAGCATCATGTGCTGATGTTACTCCGAGATTAGGTCCCTTCTGAACTGTGCATGTCTGAAATGTCTGTGGTCATAATATTTATAGGCCAGCTGAAGGCTTTTAAGTTACTGCTCCTACTGCGGCTATTTTTCAATGCAGCTGCATTGGAAGATTGCTTTTCCCATTTCACATTTCTCTACAATTCACATTGCTTTCACTAGCAAGAAGAACATTCATTTAAAGTTCATTGGTTTCTTGATAATTTTGTCAACATTTGTTTTTTTTTTTTATGTAGGTTTTGCATACTGATTGTTGGACTTCCTTGTTCTAAGTAGGCTTAATCTTTTGCTGACGATGTACCATTACCATAGTAGGCCTTACTAAGTTTTGTTAAAGTAATGTTAGTAATGTTAGCAGTAACATTACTTGTGTGAAATAATAGAAACTCTTACAAAATCAATGTAGCGTTTTCTCAAACTACTGTTAGCTGATTTCCATTGGTGTGTCTCATCATTTCCACTGCCAAATGATAATGATAGTTAAAAAAAATAAAATAAAAAAAAAACAGATAACTGGCACTGTTGTTTGAATCAGTCATAATTAGTTTTGCTAGCATTAAAATGTGTCATTACAGGTAAATTCACAGTGATAGAATAAAGAAATTGTGCACATAGCAACTTTTACTACTTATACTAACTGAATGCCTCTACTTGCCTACAGAAACTTAAATGTTCTTTCACAGGCTCGTGACACAACATACTGTATGCTGCTAGTATCGCTGCTAGCCATTTATCAGAACCCAACAGAAGTGTTCCCAGTCTGGCTAATCTCAAACTAACTTTGGGGAGGAAGCAGGTTAACAATCAGGGAGTGTTCTGCTGCTGGAGCTGAGTTCGCATCCCAGTAGCTCGGCTGCCTGGATTCAGGACAAATTGGCTCTTTTACTGTCGAGTTGTTTGTATTTAATGCCTTCCACCCAACAGATGCTTCTGTGGCAATATATTTTAATGGTCTAGCCTCGCTCCGGGCCAGGGAGGTCGGATGAAATTGGAGAGAGCCTGGTGAAAACTAGGGGTGCATTCAGTAAAAATACTCATAACATTGTGGTGAAAAAATATTTTCCCCCCTGTTTCACAGATCACTTTTCAATAAAGCAAAAGGTCACTAATGAAATATCGAAAAGCACAGTATGTCAACCAGCATAGTTCTTATTTGTTTTACTTTTAGAATGCCATGGTCTATACACTGATCCATATGGAGTCACACTTTGAAATGTTAAACCCTCCTACACCTCTATTTTCTCCACCTCAGGTGTTTGACAGGGTAGATGTCTCTCTCTCTGTCTCTCTGTCTCTCTCACACACACACACACACACGCACACAGCTTACACACACAGACACACTCAGTGGCCCCAGGCGTGGCATGTGGGGCACAGTAATGTGGCGAGCAAGTTTCAGGACACTCCCCGCTGGTCTCAGTCTGCTGTGCCGACCGCCTGCCGGCCAACCTCTGGCCACCATCTGTATCCCATTAGAGCCACAAGAGGGCCGCGGTGCAAAACGCATGCAAAAAAAAAACTACTGTGTTCCCCTCAAAGTCATCCTGCATTATTTAATTACAGAGCACACTCCATAAACTTCATGTTATTAACACAGTGGGAGCACATAAAAGTATATTGGATAAAGCGACACCAAAGCTCAATCAGCCATTGGCTGGTGCTAAGGGAGTCCGATGCTGGTCAATCATCTTGTGCTTTGAACTTTTCTCTGTAAATGCTCATGGATTCGTTTGGGTAATTAGTGAGACACTTCAATCTCCAATCATATCATTTATTTATCTGCAACCGTAATGAGGTGAAGCAGTTTATGGATGTGCAGAGCAGGAATCATAGTCCACACAGAGATTCTTTTTATTGTTTTGCAGATGAACAAATACATTAAATGCATTTAAATATGTTTTTGTTTTTTTTTGCCTAAACTTGTAATTGTGCATCCACTGAATCAATCCATTGTTCTCTCAACGTTACATTCTTTCACAAAACGAAATTAAACATCTGTCAACCCAACAATTTCTCTACTCAAGCCCTTTGCTTAACCAACAAAAATGCCACGATACAATCTTTATCCATCAAACAAAAAACAGCAAATTCACGCAGGTTTTCCATTGTGAATTTCTTGATTATTTGCATAGCGGCAGAAGTCTATTTTGCCTGTGCAGGAAAACCTCCATGCCAACGGCCAGATGACTGCAGAGGGGATTAGGGGTCACAGGTTTTTGAGGCCGCTCTGCATGACCTCAATCAGCGCTAAAGGGGACGTTCCCAAATAGTTAAAACTATCCAGATGATGACCTTTGACCTCACCCCCGCACCCACCCACCTCTGAGTGAAGTGGACGTTGCCTCCGGCTTTGGGAGGCCAAACGCCTCCATTATGGTTTGGGATTAGAGCAAGGTTTAGACTTGGGGACCATGCACACACACACACACACACACACACACACACACAAATGCTGTCTATTTCATCTCTCACTCTCTTACTGGGTTTCTCTGTCCCCCTCCCCCATCCCCCTCTCCCTTCCTCCTTCTCCATCCTAACAAGCAATAAAGCTATTGTGCTTCATTGAATCCTGTAGGCTGCTCAGTTGGGGAAGTTGCCAGTCTCTAACACTTTATGTTGTTTAGATTTGCAGAAAAATAAAACATAACCTGCCACCTGCCTGCATACACTCCAAGAAGAGGCCAAACACAACAATTAGCCAGCACAGAACTGCCATAAAATCCTATTACGGTGTGTGCATGTGTGTGTGCGCACGTGTGTGTATGTGTGTGTGAGAAAACACCACACACTCCAGATATATAAGCACATTTCCACTCCAAATGAATTCATAGCATGTGGGAAAAGATGTTGGCCTGACCTGAATAAATATTGGACGGGCTGTGTACCCGTCCAAAAATGGAAATCAACCGATTGATTTCAGGATAGCGGCGCGCATATATTCTGGAATGGCTTTTATCGCTGCCACTGAAAGTCATATAAGGAAATCTAATGTCTCTGTAATGTAAATATAATGCCGCTAATCTGAAGGTGCTAGGCAGCTTGAAATCTCCTCAAGCAGGCGTGCAGAGGCTCCTAAATATGTAATACCGTTAAATCAAATTAGCATCCACTGTTTGACCAGAACAGAAACCAATGTGCGCCTCGCATTGGAAGATAATTCAACAGGCGCACTGAGAGGAAAGCAGATTAATTTGCACCAAAATTATCCAGTAGATCATTTCAGCAAACATTTCCATTTTTCAGCGATTTATTCTGGTCCTCTCACTGCAAGCAAGGGAGAAATTTGTCACATGCTGGCAGATGTGCAGCGGTGCAGAGTATATCACACCTCTTTTGTCAAACTGAACACATTTCTGTCATTTGTTTTGGCAGAGGAGGCCTTGTACATGACATTTCAACCTCCATGCCAACCCCCGCGGCTGGCATATAGTGGCTTCTCAGCAGCGAGGGCACACTGACTTTGATTGAGGCTGTCTAGTTCTGAGCAGCACAGTTGGCCTGGATCGTTTTGGGGTTTTTTTTACACTCTGCATCAGCTTTTATTTGTGTGTTTTTGAGATTGTGTCTCTGACATTGATTAAATTGAAGACACAAAGGGATTTTCACACAGACGTCTCCGTATTCTCTGTACATGTGTCACATGGCATCAGTCTGGAAGGCCGCTGCACGTCAGCCAGTTCTCCTTCAGTACTGTGATCAGTGGTCCTGGACCTGCTCTGTGAATCCTTTCACACAGTAAACTATAGTCACCTGGGGTCATCAGAAAAATAGTCCTCACAATGCTGGTCATTTTAGAGATCAAGCTGAACTTCTTTAATATTGCTATCTACAAATGCACAGAATGACATGTATACCTGCAAAGTAAAACCTCATAATTATGCCACAATCTAAGTAGCCTAATATTGCAAAGTGTGCTGCCACATACTATGTGCCTGCAGGATTTCTTTGAATGAAAAAGATATAACTTATAATTCCTTCTCACTGCAGTGTGGCTGATATTAGTGAGATGCTGGTCTGGATTGAAATAAAAACACTCAAGCCTGAAGGAAAAAAAAAAAAAAAGCAGTTAATTTTGCATGGAATTTTTAGTGGGTTTGTTGGGGAAACTCATCGACATGGTTTTTCCAGACAGGATAAAATTGCCGAAGGTTTTCAGAAAAAAATAACAAATAACAGACCTCCCCTGGTGATAGAAATGCTGTCCAGAGCGGGCTGATGGCCACATTTTCACTGTTACATAGCTACAGATCTGAAACTGATTTTAGGTTAATAATGTAAGGAAAATGACTGATCTATTCAAGCTGCATCAGGTTTCAGAGCGCTTTGTCTTTTTCTGTAATGTTCAGTTTTTATATTCTTACACCATAGCCTGCTTTGTTGCTTATCTGTTTTGGCTGCAGAGCTTTAAAAGTAGCACTGAAAAGTTGATGGAAACAACACATACACACACACACATACACACACACACGCACACACACACACACACACACACACACACACACACTTCCTCAGGGCTGGTCATATGCTTAGTGCTCTCTGTTCAGCTGAATGCCTTTTGTTGGTGAACTGGGCCCCTTATCCTCACAGCCCACTCACACTCCCACACACACACTGCCTGCACAGACACACACACATACACACATATGCATATAGCTACACACACACCTGCGTGTGCGCGCACACAGCAACAAATTCACAAACAGTAAATCTCTCACTCACTCACTCTCTTTCTCGCTGTCTATGTGCCTCTCTCTGTCATTCTTACTCTATCTCTTTTCACACATGCACGCACACACACACACACACACACACAGCCACAAAAGAGCCATCAGTGTCCCACCCATCTTCTTCTGATCCCCTTGTTCTACCATTTTGTCGATGGTAATTGTCTAGGAACAAATGGGCTCTTTTTCACTCACCCCATTTAGTTAAAAAATTGCAAGGCAACCACCCATAAGCTAAAATAAAGCTAATCTTTCTCCCTCTCTCTCTCTCTCTCTCTGTCTTGTTCTCACTCAGTGTGTGTGTGTGTGTGTGTGTGTGTGTGTGTGTGTGTGTGTTTGTGTGCGTGTGTGGGTGTGGGTGTGAAAGAGAGAGAAAAGGAGTTAATAGCGCTGCCCAGCTTAACATCATTCAGACAAATTCTTCAGGTTAAAATGTCACCTCAGAACAGCTTCCATTAACCACCAACGTACAGCTGTCACAACTGTTGTTCTCACATCCAGCAGATCTGTAATAAGAAACACATGAGTGAGGATCCTAACCACTGACCTCACACAGCGGGCCGCCACCGACATATCTCACTAACTCTATTATCCCTTTTTATGATTTAGATAAGTGAAAATAGTATAAATATCACATCATTCTCCTGTGGCAAACAGAAACTTGTGTAACGCAACCACGTTTTCAGCAGATTTAAAGGACATGTAACTGCTGAAAGACAGGAATATGTTCTTCCTAATCTTGCCTAATGGTGTATGGATCAAAATATATTGATCAGTGGGTGGAATCAGCCCAGTTAATCTCATTTTGGCCCTTTACAAACACCTCAGCTGAAGTCAGTCAGGGATGCAAAATGGCGCATGTGAAGCAAGCTGTCTGTTTCTACAAGGTGCAGATGTTATGAATCTTCCCTCCATGCTGTGTGAGTTGTGGCAATGTCTCTTTGGGCAAGCAAAGTGATTCTTCAGCACATGAATGATCCTTAAACCCCAATCAGTAATTGGAGTTGGGCGTCCCCTGTTGAAACACTGTCACCCCACTACCACTGTAGGGTAAGAATGTTCTAAAAAGCTTATTTTCCATCTAAATGTCACCCAAAGTTTAGATGAATAAAATACAGTGTCTAAAAAAGTATTCACTCTCCTTGACTTTTTCATATGCTACAAAATAAGTTAAAAATACCTTTATTTTGGATTTTTGCACTAAAATCTTTTCTATCAAATTGTCATGGAAAATCAAGAATTGTATGTGAAAGTATAAAATTGCAACGGCAGAAGAATCCAGTTTGCAAAAGAATTCACTGCATTTATTTGCTTCTTTCACAGGCAAAACCTTTCATAAATATATTCATTCTTCATCTTTAGTTAATATTAAAGCATAATGAATATATTTTCTTTTCAAAACTGGTCTAATGGTACTTTTCCTACACAACAAAATGTGCAAAAAGTCAAGGGAGTGAATACTTTTTGTAGCCACTGTAGCTACATGCCGACTTGTATCTTGTACTGTATCGTACCGCTAATTTGTACCTTTCGACCAGAAAAAGAGCTTGTAAATGTACAATGCTGCCCTCAGTGACAAGGTTGCAGCTTTAACTTTATTGTATTTTATTTTTTGCATGGTGTTCTGGTCCCTCTGCTCCACAGCTTTAGTTCCACAGTGCAGCTTGTCCATCCAAGCCGGCGCTCTGTGGCTTCCCTTTCTCTGCCGGGTGGCCACACACAGCTGGCACTCAGCTGGGACGACACCACAATGTCCTCATGTGCACTCCATGCTAAGGATGTGTGAGAGACAGAGGGAGACAGAGAGATAATATTACAATATTTGCTCATACAGTAGATATTGCAGATATATTTTATGACATATTTCCCCAACATGATGAATTATTTACATTTTGCCAATGAGAGGCCGTACAACACTGAAGCTGTGGCATCTAGGTTCAACACACTTTGTCTGTATGCTTGTAGCTACTAAAACAGTCAGGCCCAGATTCACCAAAGAGCGCACGCTATATCTCCAAAATCAGAAAAAAATGGAAAGCCTCTTTTCGCCTGTCATGGTCATGTATATGTTAATGATATGTAAATCTCCTTATGTTGCCCACATAATGTATATTTGTAGGCGAGGCCATGCAAATAGAGATTTCGTCCAATTCACTAACACTTGACACAACCCCAACTCCCCCAAATTATTGTAGCGCATGCTAGATCCTTTGAAAGGCGATGTAAATACATTGCACAAAGAGTTTGGCCAATCAGAATACCTCCTGTCATTGTTCCAAGACACAGGCATCGTTGCATCATCAGCAAGTCAGGCAAGCAAGGGAGAGGGTATTTGTTCTACAATCTCAAATCAGATCAGAGAACGGTCCAATTTTAAAGGGTGGTTTAGGGCGCAAGGGTGCCAGCCTTGTGGATTAGTCTTAAAGCTGAAGCACACAATTTGTGCTTGCTATTGATGATGAAGGGGGCTATTTGCTTGCACAGCGCTCTTTTTGAAGGCTTGTTTGTGCCACAACTTGATCTGTATACATTTCTTGGTTAATAAGATTGCTTGTGCAACGCAATATTTGTGAATCTCAGAGTTAGAAGCTGCAAGGAGAGAGTGTTACAGAGGTGATATACATTCACATGGCTTAGCAAAGGCTTGTGTGTGTGTGTGTGTGTGTGTGTGTGTGCCCTCACACTTGTGTACATATGTAACCCACACGT
>NC_136015.1:15053167-15285667 GCF_048128805.1 Centroberyx gerrardi
ATGGTTTAAAAGTTATTTTTATCCAGCTTACTTCACAAAAGATCTATGGTGTGTTTGCCATACAGTATGTGGAAAAAGGTGTTATTAGATTCCAAAGTTGCTCGGCTTATGGTGCTTGCAAGAACATTATTATTTATACTATGCATGCTTATTAATACCAAGATCATTGACCAAGGTGCCTACAAGGCTGGGTTTTAATTCCCTTTGGGATCATAATAAATCTAATACAAATAGTCTCTCTCCTGATTCAAGACATGTATGACATCCCATAGTGCATGTCCAACAAATGACTAGATCAGTGATGTACTGGTGGTGAATTCAGTCACACTGCTGTTGTTAAAATAAAGCACAATACCGTGATTTGATGTGGATGCCTGTGTTTTCCCTGGATGCAGCTCTCCAGCTTCTTGGAATAACCAAACTGCTTCCTGGTACCTGGTTTGAATGATAAAACCTTGTTAACAACCCCTTCCCCTCCCCACTAGAAAACAACCACACCAGCTTCTATCCCTCATTCATGCCATACCTCTACAAGATGCGGGTGACAAAAATCTACACACATCAAAGTCACCACGAGAATTCTGACAGTAAATGATATCTTTGCAGGGTGTTTGTCTGCATTTCCATGTGAGGGAGCAGTGGTGGAGGGCGGGCACCAGACCAGGTGGTGTCACAGCCCTCGTCACGGAAACACAGGGGACAGACAACCAGCAGCTACCATGCCTTACAGCCGTTCCTCACCATACAGGAGGGATTAATCCTGTTCCACAGCATAGGCTGTATAAATGCAAGTTACTATCATTTGGTTTGACTTATGTCCGTGTGTGGAAGGGATGTAACGTTGTGTTTGTCCCTTACAATGGTGACTGAGTGCTGAAACAAACATCTATCCACTGTGCTATATGTTTGAAGTCATCCTGGATTTCAGCTGACCATTTTCCCAAGATCCTTCTTCTCCCACTTGTCTAATTACCATAGCAGTCTTTTTTCAAACACCCCCTCCATCTTTCCCAAAGGAGACCACATGCAACTATAATTGCCTCCCTCATTAGTTATGTTTTCACAAGACGGGATGGGGGGCAATTAATTTTATCACTTAATTTTGTCACTGATATTTCCACTGCCTTGGTATTGATGTGTCCACCACTGCCAGGCCCATTTTTCAGGAAAATTAATTGACAAAGCACTAAAATTTATCAACATATCACCGGATTAGGCGACAAATTGATGCAATGAGGGAATCAATTGTGTTTCTGTCATGAGGGTGCAACAGCGCAACCCAGAACAGCGCTGGATGAGGTAGACCACTGTGAGAGTGACTTCTGTGGCAGGTTCTGTGATTTATGTTTTTATTTGGACAGGGGGCATAAATCAGAATGAGTTACAAGTACGATACCACCTCCCCCTGAGATTCACACAATCGCCTGCACAAAACACATGCACCACACAAAGTTCACACACACATACGCACACACAAACACATACAAACAGCGCTGAACAGGGAATATAATCAAAGACATCCACACAAAAATCAATAAGAGAAGAATAAGGCAAGGAATACCGAATAGGTCAACTAAGACAAAAACAAGTATTCCTGATATGCTTCATGAAGAAGAAAGAAAGACAGAGACAGAAAAACAGAAAGAAAGAAAGAACAAACATTTCAGTCACTTCAGTATATACTATGCACACACATACACATCACTTTTCAAAACTACAAATATAAAAAATTGAAGTCAAATTGAGTGTATATACAGTATATTTTGAAGAACCCATGGATTGCAACAAGGTTATTTAAGAATGAAACAAGAATAAAGAATAAGAGTATAGGAACAAATTATATCACCCAACTGTAAAATCTGTTTTGAGAAGTAATTTAAAAGACATCACTATCTAAGTCCAAGCTGAGCCAAAGCCAACAGTTTACCATAATTTATACCTTATAGCAGCCATTCCTTTCCATTCCATCCCTCCTCTGCTTGAGGGCTTGTCTGAGGTCCTTTGGGTCCTGAAGGTCTTGCAAGGTCTGCTCTTGTTTTGGCTGGAGTACTCTGTCTAAGAGAGAGAGAATACACACACACACACACACACACACACACACACAGCAAAGGGAGTTACAGCAGTCTGAACAAGATGAAATCAAACAAGGTAATATTTCCAAATTGGAGGAAACATGACTGAATACACAACTGATTGCAAAGTGATCTCTGGGAAGTGCTGTGAATAAACACCATAGCAATTACCACTTATCACCCAAGATATTGCTAAAATAAAAAATAAAAAAAACTCCTTGCCATAAGTGTTACATCTGATTGAGCTTATAGTTGTGCCAGAAAATTCACCTTCATAAAAAGTCATTCTGGAGACAGCGACAATCACTTTTACTATATTTTCCAATTCATTCCAAGAGAGCTGTTCATTGGTATGACATCAGAGATTAAAGGGGAAGACAAACTATTCTCTCTTGCCAAAGGCTATGGAGGACAGGAGAGGGAATTCGCTAACATGAACTGACCTGTCTAAGGTGATAGGAAAAATGTATTTGAAGTCATTGGTCATAAGGTTGGAGGTTCATTCAGTGTGTCCCAAAAAGTGCAGTTAAAATCAGTTTAGCAAATGGTGTCTTTTGCTAAAATGAAAAATCTGGCTGAATATTTTTAATATAGGTGCATGTCCACGACCCTGTCAGAGCATGCGACCCACCAGTTGAGAAACTCCTCCTAGAGTAACACATGATCCCGGTTGTCTGCATGTCATCTGTTCATTCGTGTGACAATCGGTCCATCAAAAACATTCAGCTGACCCCCGTGCAGCACTTGAACACATGGCGAGAACAAATTGAGGACAAAATGGCCACAGCGCATCACCTACTGTTCCATCCTCTCAAGAGGGCACACATTTTAACCGCAGCAGAGGAGAGAGCATGACAGAGGAGAGAGAGAGAGAGAAGAAAAAAAGAAAAAAAAAACAGTATAACACAGCGTCTAGAGGAGCAAGCAAGCGAATTGCTTGGGCGCCGGGACTGTCATGTCTGTATAAACAGGCATTGATTTTTCTGTCCAGCCCTGGCACCTCAGCCATTTATTCTCAGCTTTGTGGTTGGGGCCCGGAGGGGCTGGAGAAATTCTGTTACAGTCCAGTTGGGCCCTTGAGGCCTGTGTGTGAGAATAGATTTCACCTGTAAACGAGGAGAGGGACTGGAGCCACTTAACAAGGGCAGAGCTGTGTCACCAGAGGGCAGGACGGGTGAAGTCACACTGGATGGATAATGACACATACAGAGAAAGAGGGAATGAGAGACAGAGAGAGAGAGAGAGAGAGAGAGAGGGGAAGGGAGGACAGAGAAGGGATTGATAGAAGCAGGAGAGAAAAAGAAAGAGGGGTAGAAAGAAAGGACGAAAGAAAGGAAGGAAGAAAGAAAGGAAGAAAGGAAGAAAGAAGGAAGGAAAGAAAGAAAGAAAGAAAGAAAGAAAGAAAGAAAGAAAGAAAGAATTTGATAGAAAAGTAGAAACAGTAAAGGTCACATTTAATGTTACAAGGCTAAACTAAAGCATCATACCACTGTCAATCCCTTGATAACAGAGAAAATGTTGAATGTACTTACTTACTTTGCTACATGCTTCTTCCTGAGAATCTCACTTTGTTCTCTTTTTCTTCTCTCATTGTTCACCTACATCATGATGATTTCTGTATTGATTGCTACTTCGCCTTTTAACACCGTCATTCCTAACAAACTGATCCAAACCTCAGGGGTTGTGCAGCTCCTTCTTCCACTTCTGGATTTCCTGACGGTGGAGTGCATGATTAGGGCAAACCGGTGTGACATCAGCCTTGCCCTGAATGTCATTGCCAAAAAAATAGAACTTTTAGTTGACTTCGGGAGGCACAAGGCCACTAACATCTCTATTACCATCAACGGAGAAGCAGTTAATATTGTCAACTGCTTCGGCTTCCTGGGGCTGCAAATCTCAGACAGTCTGACCTTGCCGCACAATACAGAGGAAATCACAAGAAAAGAAACAACGCATCCACTTTGTACACTTTGTCTGAAGAAATAAGGTATGGGCAAGAAGACACTATATCAAACCACCACAGCATGTATTGACTGGAGGCATCTTTGTATGGTATTTAACAACAAAGTCTCGTAAAATTTCATGAACTGACCACAAACTCTGAAACGCAGATTGTTGTGGAAGTGAATTATGTGAACATTTCATTCCTCCACCACAAATTGGATTATGTGACAATTGCAAAAATTGGGCATGACATTTTCACCTCTTCATCACCAGAAATGGTTAGCTAACGGTTACGTTTAGGCAACTAAAACATTGGTTAAGGTTAGAGTAAGGTTTTGACCATATTAAATAATAACTAAACACCAAACCCAAATCCCAAGCTTTGCATCTAATGGTAAAAAGCATGCTACTGAAATTGTCATCTGCTATTGGCTGATCTTTGGTGCCAAGTGGTGTCACCTTCTATAGAGTACAACAGGTGGTGACATCACCTGGCACCAAACATCAGCCAATAGCAGATGACAATTTCAGTAGCATGCTTTTTACCATTAGATGCAAGGCTTTACACAGAAAGAGAAACTTCACTCGACTTCACTTGACACAAAGTCTAATCAATGATCAATAACCCAACCCACCATGGCCACACGCTGTTCACCCCTTTACCAAATGAAGTTGATACCAAAGTATCAGAGTCCAAACCTCCAGATTCAGGAACAGCTTGTTTACCCAAGCTACGCATTTCCTGAATAGTTCACACATGTACATTTACTTTTATGGTATGCACTGTTAAGGCTGTGCAGAGCCCTAAGAGCCCTGCATAAGGGAAATACAGTGTGCACTCGTACACCAGGCAGTACAGTAGAAGTCAAACAAGCATTACCGACTCGAGGCTGGAGCGCTGTATAGCCACATATCAGGAAGTAGCTTGGAGATTTTCTAACTAAGCGGCTAAGTCAACACATGAATTAAATAATTTGTTCAGCAATTCTCTTAGTTCCAACAATACTATGTTAGCATGTGGAGTTTTTAAAGTTAAAGTAGCACACTAGCACACAAGTTACTTGTTACTGTATATGCACTTGTATTATTCCATTTAATCCATTTAATTAATACATTTAATTGAATTTGCACTTACAGTACTTTTTAACTGGATACAATTAAATACAAGGTAATTGGTTTAAAACAGTATTTCTACCTATTTAAAATCTTGCGCTTTTATTTTGAAGGCTAAACGGCCAAACTGGAACTCTTGTTTAGGCCGGGGTGCGGCTAGAGTGGAAATTTCAGCTAAATAATGGTGTAAATGTTGGTCTTTTCAAGTCACTTTGGGATCTTTTGGCTTCAAGAGACTTGGATTATGCTGTAAGAGCTGCATGGAGACATTTTATGGTTATTTTCAGTAATTTAAGTAAATTATATTCTATTATATTAAGTCTGAAGACAGGGCCCCAGCAACTTCAGTTGTTTTGGAGACCGCTGCAACTTCAGCTGGGAAGCTCAAGGACTGTTGCATGGACTAACAAACTTTACCCGATTTTCTACTGGCATGGGGTGAGTAGATAATGACTGAATTTTAATTTTTGTGTGAACTATTCCTTTAAACTACCACTCCCAGGCACCTGCACCAAACAATATGGGTGGATGTGCAAATATTACGCTCTTCACATTACTAGGTCTGGTAGATTTCATTAAACCCTGACCCAAACTCTTCAATGCAATTTTTTTGTCATTTGTCACAGATATTCCACATATGCAATGAAATGTGCAGGCCTACTATTGCAGGGCTATTGCAGTTATTTTGTTTTTCTCCTTCTATTAGAGAAACGTGCAAGTAAGAATTTCAATTTAGTTATTACAAAATACCAAAAAAAACAAACCTCTTGTTCCCTTTCTTTTTTTGTCTCTGTTCAGTCTTCTGTTTCCACTGTGCCTTGCTCATCCCAAATCTCCCACACTACTACACCCTATCGTGAGTACAGAGCCACTTTCCTTCCCTCCTTTTGACTTCTTCTTCATATGCTTCTTTCTAGTGTAGAGGGAAGTACACACTTGAACTGAGAAGCAAGCAAAGTGTCTGTGTTGGAGGAAAGACCATCATGAAGGGTAACGTTATCAATTTAAAGAAAATGTGTCCATAACTGGTTGAAAATGAACACTATAAGACCTTCTGCAGTGCATGTACAGAGGAGACACATCCAGTATAAGCAAGACTTTGAATCCCTAGGCTGGAAACAGAGGACATTGTGACTTAAAACAAAATGCAGCTCATAAGGGATGTGGTGGAGCTGTGCAACGTAACTGCAACTGTTTACTTTCTGTTCAAACACTTTAGTCAACTGTCAGACTCAAAGCAATCATTTAAGAAGGATTTCATAAATCTTCATCCAAAAATGATTAGATGGGCAGCACAAATGAAGCAAAAAAAATCAGGTTAAAGAAATTTTACATGTATGGCTGCATATTTCTTATAATTGCACATATGTCAGATGTATATTGTTTATGAGGTTATATATGTTCATATGGATGATATACATCTGTACAAGTCCTGCATCCCTCATTATTCTCGTTATCCCTCCATTCCAGGATTATATATTTTCTTTCAGAGGGCATCTGTCAGAGGTTTTTGAGCAGTGAGCTAATTCTCTTGGCCTTTGACGCATATTTGCCTCTCACGATGCAGTATATTTCACTTAGGATTTAAGCTTGTTAAGGTGCTATTGACAAGAGTGAATTGATTTTGTTGTAACTTTCTCATTTCACCGTCGTCCGATTGATTAACTTGTTTTGATGTTGGACAGCATTGCATACAATGCCGTGTCCTCTCTCCACTGCTGCTCTGGTGTCATTCATAATGGTTATCTCTGTGAAGTGAAATAGAAAAGGTGGGCCTGAACATACACAGAATGTACATGTGTATGTTTAACTCTCCATAATTGAAAGAAATAAGACACTTTTCTAAGTAGATTGTGAAGCAAGAATAAGGAAAAAAGCTTATCTTACAAAGAAAAACACATTTTAGAATAATGAAATTTATTGTAAAATCTTATAATATAGCGAGAAAAGGTTATTTTTTTCCCCCATTTAAGCCTTTTCACTTACATTAAACAGATGTTAGATACAGTTCACGGAAACAACCAGCTTCAACATCAGGGGACCCTGTAATTGTGAGGAATTAAAGACAGTGAGCTTCAACTCATATGCACGCAGGCACACACACACACACACACACACACACGCAGCAGAAAGTGAGCCGCTCTGTGAAGTTTCGGTGGAGAGTGACAGTAATAATAGTGTGTGAAGGTTAAGTTAACTCCTAGAGAAACCGTAGCACTCCTGCTGAATGGGAAGTAGAAGGGCAGGTTTGAAAAGTACTTATTAGTCAAACTGGGTAACAACGGCGCCGCCCGCACAGTATAATCAAATCACTCCATATACCTAGCTGCAATACACCATCTCAGAGGCAGCCAACCCCGCAGTCTTGACAGGAGGGTTATTTTTACTGATACATTGCCTGCCTATTGTCTTACACACTTATTGAAAATCGCGCCATCAACAAACGGAAATAAATACAATGAAGGGTGGATGGGGCGGATGGGGGGGGGGGGGGGAGGGGGGGGGGGGGTGCGAGCTGCTATTATGAACATACACTTCTCTTGTTTTCCCCTCTCTGCCCTCGAGTTAACCATCCAATTGTTTGTGGAAAACGTAGAGTGCCATGCAATTTTAATGACCCCCACCATGCGCTGATTTCCTGATTCACTTCTCGTCAGCCACCAGTTTTTATTTGGTGCGAAACACTCTTACTTGTCTCCCCGGCGATCAATACGCGGTGTCTTGGAATGAGGCAACGGGTTTTAATATGATTTTATGAGATCAGATAGCTGCCTTTGATCCCCCGCCGTGGTTCGTCTGATCTCCTGTATCCGACAGGCTCCGGCGTACATATGCATATTATGTCTAGGAACAAGAAAGAAACGGAGAAGGACGGAAAAGAAATAGAGGGGACTGTGAGGGGGAAAAACAACATTGTCCCTGTTCAAGGAAGTGTTTGTTAACCAGAATTAATACAGAAAGTTGTTATTGTTATTGTTGGTGGTGGTGTTTTTGTTTCAGCTGGCACTGCTGCTTGTGAGAAGTGCACATCAAGCAAATTAACAGTTGCAGCTTTGTCCTTAATTGCACATATGAGAAAACCAGTGGCTTAGCGAATGTTGTATGTAAATAAGGTTTAATTTTGTTTTGTTGGCTGCTGGTGTTTTACAATAACAAGCAGGTACTAAGTTCCTTTCGGCCCTCCATGGAATAATAGCTTGTTCTCTAGGGCATATGTAATAGCATATTTAACATTAAAACCTTATAAACACCCATACTTTACATCTAAACTTTACAAATGACTGCACAATGACCATAAATGACCATATATACTTGCATTGACTTGACAAAGGACTGTGACGTAATTTTTGCATGGCGCAGTTTAAATGAAAAGATTTCTCTAACATACATCACACCTGTAATCTCTAGCAAATTTGATTTAGAGCAGCATTCTAACCACGGCTGAACCTAATCTGTATCATCTGTCCAGAAACCAACTTCATGTCCAGAATAAGATCAGTGATGCAGCATTGATTTCTGGAGCAACCATAAGCACCTTTCTTATCTAATCTTAAAGTTAAAGGAAATTGTGGAAAGCCTTGTTCAGTATATGTGGTGTGCATGTGGACTGCAGCAGCAGCAGGCTATCATGTCACCTAAATTCAGTTTGCGTTTTTGTGGAGGAGTTTTTCCTTGTTCTTATTGAGGGTCTAAGGTTGGGGGGGGGGGGGGGGGGGGTTGTTTTAATTTATTGTTTCATAATGTGGCCATCGTGAAGCCCTTTGAGACTGTAACTGTGATTAAAGGCCATTCAAATAAACTTGACTTCACTAAAAAACTAAGACAAAATACAATGTTATCAGTTCTGCAGCAGAGCAAATCAGTTGTATAAAGGCGAAGGAGTGACCAGGTAAGAGGGCAGATATTAATGAAGACTGACTATGCTTTAAAGCTGATGGATTCTGTTGAGCACTTGATGTCCACCTAATTAGAAGAATAAATATTGGCAAAGACCTGGGATTTGGATAACAAGGTTAATACATCACCTTAAAACCATCCTTGCCACCCAAAGACAATTGGTGTGCCATTGAGGACAAATTTAAGCAAAATGAAGCCAATATGCTGCATATAGAGCCACCCTTCTCTCTCTTTCTCTATCTCTTTCTGCTTATTACAGAAATTTAGCTTTGATGATCACCTATAGACTCACCTGCTGGTCATTAATCATAGCTACTTTGCATAGGAAGAAATAAATGTATTCATCTAAAAAAAAACTTTGCATAAAGTCTATGCTCATTTAATAAATGACTTTATCTAGGGCTGAAAATTATTGCATTTCTGCTGCCAGTGTCTTGAAATGCAATCATTGCACGACGTCTCATCTCTGCGTCCATCTTCAAGTGCACATGTTAGACCCTCGGAAACCGTGTAATTGTCCGCTATGTCTAAGAGTGCTAGAGGTAATGAGCAAGTGATAGCATCAGTGTCTGGTAGATGGGATGAAAGAAACAGAGCGCAATAAAGAAAGGAGAGGCCAAAGCAGTAAATATCCCTGGGCCACACACTGCAGATACTAATTGCATGCCCAAACTGCAGTGCAGTAAATAATGAAATTTTAATTTCTGCTCTTGCCATTGCATTTTCCTTATTCATGTGCAGAGGAATGTTTCAAAGAAATTTACTGCGGCCATGGAGAAAAAAGGGAAACTGAGAGTGGAGGGTGAGGGGTGGGGTGGGAGGGTGAGGGGTGGGGTGGGAGGGGGAAACAGAGAGAGAACAAAAAGGGAGACAAGATGGAATATTTGTTAATCATGACATTTAATTTAATTGGTTGCAAAGGTTTTGAATTGTCTTACTGAGAAACAGAGAAAAGGCAAACTAAATCAACCATATCTTCAAATATTTAAAACAATCCAGTCTTTCAAAATCGTGCAGCTGTTTGAAATAGGACATATTGCAATCATATTCATTTACTCTGTAAGAATATTCTCGACAAAATTATGACCACTATAGGTCCTTTGTCTTGTAGGTCCAGGGAGGCCATTTATGTTTATATGTGATGATGTGGTCTAACAAGCTAACATCACTAAACTAACCAACTGTGACGTTTAGGACAGTGTTTCTCAACTCGTGTGTCTTGACCTTTAAATGGCCCAGTTCTGACCGGGTCCTGGATATGTGCTGAACAATATATTTTTATAAGATAAACACAGAGGTTGCTGCAGCTCTTGGACTCTGTCTCCATTCCCTTGCCTGCCGTTGTTTTCACCTAAAGTTTCACATCAGATTAGGGCCCAAAACCAACATTATGGTTTTGTTATATCATTATGGTTATGTATTGAACCACACTGAAGAAACTTTTAAGAAAAAACAGTGAAAACACTCAGGTGAGACTGGCAGTTTCATCAATTGTGTTTCAAGATGTTCCAAGTTGTATTTTCATTTATTAAACACCCAATTGTGAAAAGAATAGAGTAGGTCTAGATGTCAATACTTGTCAAGGAAAGACTGAGATAGGACCATGAAAACACTGGTCTGGTACTGCCTCACAATTACCGCAAACAGAACATGTCTGTGTCTGTAATAAGACTGTGCTGTGCAGAAGATACAGCTTCAGAACAGAGGATAATAATTTGCTATTATTATCATGCAACCCTTTAATAAAACAAGACCAAAACTTTCTGCTCCATCCCACGGTTTACTGAGAATATTTCAGACTATTGCACTTTACGTTCATGATTGCTGTCATACTACACAACATCAGTAACATTTATATGTCAATAACAGACTGCCTAACAGGGCAAGACTTCCTCTTTTCTCCAGTCCTTTTAGCCCCCGCAAAATTCAAAATGAAGGCTCATTCATCTAGATCCACTGGCAAACAAAATCAAATAAATCAACACTTTCCCCAAATATAAAAATATTTGTGTTGCGGGCAGATAATTAATGAGCACAGCTGCACTAATTAAAAGCCATCTGAGTTCCATTAATCTTGGTTGTTGAGTCCCATCGTTTCTCAAAGTGGACAGCCACGCCTTTTCTATGCAACGCCCGTTGTCCTTGGACTCATTTTTCAGGTGATTTGGAAGAGCATTGTTGCTTTATTAGCATCATGAAGAAACATGAAAGCACTATTAATAATACATTCCAAGATGGGCACAGAAAAAAGTTCTTATTATTTCCCTCCACTGCCCGTGACTGTGAGGGAAACTGAGCTTTGTGGCCAGCCCAACTTTACTTTGACAAAAGCAAACTCTGACGAAATGTCATGGTTTTAACTTTTTTTTGGTTGGCTGTGAGTATACTACCCATTTTGCTGCCCTTAAGGCCCAGTCTTGAACCCCTGCAAGGTCAACTATCATTTTAAATATTAGAATAACAGCACAGTAACTTTGTCTAGGCAAGAAGTCCTTCATACATTCATTAGGAAAATCCAGCAGGAATACACCAGAATCCAATCAGAATCTGCTGTTGTTGGACCAGTCTTCTAGGTTCTCATTACTCAGTCCAATTATTCTTGGTGAGTCCTTAAAGGAAGAAAGTCTTGTGGGGTTTTTGATTATTACAGTAGTATGCTTTTTGACTTTGGTAATCTTGATGGTCTTCACAGGACTGCACTAGAAATGTTAACAATAAATCCTGGATCACTGCTAACTCATTTCCACAGCATCACTTTTGGCTGATATTCAGATTCAAATAAATGTATACAAAGGCAAAAGTTGGGTGGACAGTGGTAATTAAAATGCCTTCTGGCCTTTGGTCTAGAGCAATAATGTGTTAATATTTTGGATATTAAAATCAAATGAGAGAAGTCTGTATTCAACACTGACTGACTGGCAGCATCACGTTGCATTTGTAAATCAAAACTAACAAAAATAAAGCTGTCATTTCAGAGTTTAACTATGTATCCTATTGTCGAACATTGTAGGTTGGTTTGGTTGACAGTACATTCAATTATTAAATGAAAATGTTATCATTTTTTAGGGGAAACTACAGTATTAGTTTGGGCAGGCTGTGTTTTTCCGAGATACCTACAGTACGATCATCTTTTGCCATGATGTTATACATTTAAACCAACATGTCATGTTAATGGAAATGTATGTATACAGATGGATGGATGAAGATATAATATTGTTCTGATTTATACTATTAATTTTCACAAGTAGGTTTTTCAAGTATATTGTTTTTTCAGATTTTAGTGTTGTAGTTTATTTTCTGTTCTTTACACAATACATTAGTACACATGTTGTGGGTATAAATGCTGAATACCCCCCTCCCCCATCAGAGAGCACATTCAAATGCACACACACACACACACACATACACACACACACACACACATTAATATGTTGGGAAGTATTTTTTTATATAGCTCTTTGTATTGACATTATTTTTGTTAATTAAAAATCTGTATTATTTATAAACCCACAAATTAATTAATTAAAGAAAATAAGCCTGAGCAAAAATTTGTTTCATTTCCATATGAAGGACCTGGCTAAACCAAGGCACTAACTCCAACTAATCTGCAAAGCCCTTTTCTGTTAAAGGGCTCATTCCTGCTTATCTAATAAAAATATTAATTCTTGGTTTGCTGAGAAGACATGCACAGAGATGGATTGGCAGCGTCGTCACAGTAATAAATGTTAATCCACAACTTTACGTTGCTCTGACACAGCTCATAAATACCATCAAAAACATAAACAGCAGTCTACAAGATGACTGTGAGCCTCTGCCAAAGGTTCTGCATGCAAAAGAGGCAGAGATTGAGGGAGGGAAAGGAAGCATATGGTGCAAGACTGCCATAAACTGGTTTTATTAAAATGGCTGGAATGTTTATTGAATTTAACAGTACCTGAGGCGCTAACGAGTCATCACATTTTAGCGTAGCTAGCTTGTAAATCTCTCTGTGAGCATAATGATAAACATAGCATAGATTATTGCCACCACTATCAACATAATTTTAGTATGAGCTGCTAATACAGCGGGGCGTATTTCTATCGTGACATGGAATAAATTTTCACCATGGAGTCAGGTTGAAATTAGGTCTTTCCGTTGCTTTAGATCACACTGTTGAGGTGATGCAAGCCTAATTAATGGTAATGGATCACCATTAATTAGGCTTGCAGAGGGCATCAAATTAAAAACGATATTCATACACATACATGTGCAGCTAGTATTACTCAGTATGGGTCATTCTTACTTGTGTGTGTGAGTAAACGAGGGGTAAAAACATGTGCAGGGTCAGCAGCTCCACAGCAGCTAAGAGCCAGAAGTGACCCGGCAGTCCAGGTGTGCTGCACTGCGCGTCTGCCGCCACAATTGATGATTTCATTAACCTGTCACTATGGCAATAGGGGTGGGGAATTGGCCTCCACATTGAGTGTACTGCATGTGCTGTGTGGAGTGCTGGTGGCGGGGTTGGAGTTGCATATGCTTACTGTTAACCAAAATTGGGTTTGACAATGTGAATGGTGAAAGAATTTTTCCCCTTATGGGGCATTCCAGCCCACTGTGTTAGGTGCCTGGAAGAGGCTGCAGCAGGGGAATGTTCCCTTTTCTATGTTGTGCAAGCTGTTGACAGAATGACTCGTCAAATTACTGTAATGTTTAGTTTTTTCTTTTCAAGTTGCGACACAATGCATACATTAAGTAATGTGTGTGTGGGAAAAGATGCTCAAAAGTCTGAATCTTTTTTTGTTTGTAATAATTTGCTATACATGATGCATTGCTCTACATAAAGTATAATTTGAACGTGCATTACTATGTTGTTTATTGTATTGGTTATAGGTGTATTGCCTCATTTATTCCCTTTTCCCCATCCTATAGTTATTCTCCACTACACCAGAAGGCTGCAAGGCTGGAACGTCCCGTGGCTCCTGAGGATAAGGCTGAATCTGTATGAGTCTCACACACCCATATTACCTACCACAGGCTGTTCTAAAAAAACAGCCGAACATTAGCTATGTATATTGTTCTGTTTAAAACCTTTTTTTCTGCTTTTTTAATTATTCATTTCTTCATATGCTTTCTGTAGTACATAAAATTGTTGACAGTAATCACAGGGGCAATGGCCATTAAATCCTAATGTGGCTAATGTTCGCCTAATCAAAGTTTTATGGACGGCAATAACTTTGAAATAACATTTTTTAATTATCCTTTAATTTGAGACGTGATATTGGTGCAATCTCTCATCGGAAGAAAGGCCCAAACAATAATGATACTCCGGGGTATCATTATTGTTTTACATATTAAAGGTAAGAAGGCAGGGCAAAGTACAAAACCCTACTTTTTTATGTATATTTGTCAGCGCTTACAAAGCAATTTTTCTGCAGCTCACTGTGATAACATCAGTAATTGATTAAAAAGTGATTGATTAATCACACTGAATGCTGCATAATGTTTCTGAGATCTCACACTGTATTTTCTTTTATTAAACTGTCTTAATATTTTTTAACTTTCATGATCCCATGACATGCCACCGTTTTATTAATCAATACATGAATAGTGAGACATTTTACTGTCTCCCTGATACATGTTACATCCTCAGTGTTGGATGTGCGTCTTAATAGATTTGATGCAATTCATTCATTACCATTTAATTAACAATTAGCACCTTAAAACGTCATAGCTAGAGTAGCGAATGTATTCCTTTGAAATAAGAAAGGTGGAAAAACAACACTTTAAATTCATGACATGGTGAATTTCAAGGAAGTCTACATCTTGTTTTTGTTCCTCCTACCCCCAAATTACCTTTTCTTTTCACTTTCTTGGTGGCACATACAGTATTTACCCCTTTCACAATCTTCACCACCCAAGCACAGACGTTTGAGCGAGTTTATTAGTTCAAAAGGATTATTATTCTAATGTGAAAATGGAACTAATGGTGTGCCAGACGCTTTTTGCACAATTATCTGAGAAAACAAGTCTCGAGTCAAGTCATGTGTTATTATTTGGTCATTTTTCAGAGACCCTTCAAAATTGCCCCAATTATGTTCTATTAAGGCAAGGCCAACCCTGTCAATCAATGAAGCAACGTGTGCCCCCGCCTTCATAGACAGTCCACTCAAGATTTAATGGTTCTCAGAAGTTTTCATACCAGCAAAGTGATAATGTTGCTCAAACTAATAAAGTTTGTTTTTCTCTACATCCTACAATATCGACACCAGTGATCTGCGTATCTTTTTTCTGAAAGAGGACAAAATTAAACAAGTGCCCCTTTATAAACACCTGGAAATCTGCATCCATTACAAGTTACCATTTAAGACCCAAATAGATGAGTTTAAAAATAAGTTTATGCCAACAACTGGACTATGGGGACATAACCTACAGTATTATTATATTGATTTAGTCATTCCATTGTTCTCTCTAGTGTTTTGAGTATTTTATAATTTCCTTATTTGGTATCATTTTTCCACCCTTACACACACATCAGTTGTGTAGTTGAGAGTATACACAAGTATATGGAGTAAACACACCTCTTTCTATGGATGTCAGTTACCATTAAGATATGCAGGAAGGTAGGATCACAGTACACACATGCTCACAAAGCCGTATACACACTTCTTCAGCTAGCACTCTAACACCGTCACACCTACAGTATATAGGAGAGCTTTGCAATCAGTGTATTTCCCTGTTAAAGTAAGGCTGTCAGAATTTCCTCCTACTGTTGCTTTCTCTCTGTGAATCTTCCAAGAACACATTATTTTCAGCAGAGAGGTTGTGTGTGTTGGAGAGCAGAGGGTTTGCACTTTGAGTCTACATGAGAGCAGTTGACAATTCTTATGTCGAGGTGGACTCACATCTCCCACTCCAAAGTCAATTCCTCTGTTAAAAACTCAACCCTTACTTTGAAGTATGTTAAAGTTAAATGCTTCGATCGTTAAAAATAACACTATTTGCAATGTTCAGCCCAACTTAAAATACATATTTTTTTGTGCACCAGTTTACAATCAGTTAAAAGCTCAAAAATCTACATTTAAACTTAAAATTTTAACTGTATGAACTCATTTTGTCAAACTCATGCTATATTTTGGTTTGCATTTGGGTAAGGGATAGGAGCTTCACTTCAACTCAAATATGACATGTTGAGGCTCAAGACACCCATCGATGCTTTTTTCATATAGAATGTAGATGACATAGTAGAGTACTGAATAATATAAAGGTAGATTTATTTTTGCATTTAACATTTTGACGTCCTGTCACTTCTGATGGCAAGTCTGTCACGCCCCAAAGTCGTATTGTCCCCTGCTGTTCCCTGTTTGCCAAAACTTGTGCTAGGTCAGCTCCAAACACATGCACTGCCACTGGGAATTTTTGGCAAGCCGGGTGTCACATGCGAGCAAAACATCTGTTGTTTTACCGGCCAGGCCAAACCCATTCTGTCGCAGCGAATTATGGAAATGGGGAAACAGTGTCACCCCACCAATCTGACACCATTGCCTGGTTGGCTTTCACTGTGCATGTACACACACGCCATACACATGTGCACACATCCTCATTTGATTCATTCACAGTCACACGAAGAAAGCCGAGACGGTGATACACTGTGAAATGTGCTGTAGATGGATAAATTATAGTAGCAAACTTAACTCTTTTAGTCTCAATTTCTTGTGAGCTTGCATATATTTATACATATACACAACCTACTAACATCATTCTCTCAGTTTCTACCATATCCAGCATTCTAAAAATACCAGGTGAATGGGGGGGTTGGGTTACGATAAAGAAAGTCTCTGCGACATGGCCCAGTGCTGCAATCAATCTCCTCCATCTCCCTGCATCCCCTTCTCTCTCTCCCTTTCTCTCTTTGTTTTCATATCTCGCTGTCCCTCCCTCTTTGTCCTACCTCTCCCTCCTCTCTGTCTAACTCTATCTTGCTTGAGAGCTAGCATATGTCTCCAATCATTTCCTCCCTGCCCCCACCCCCTCGCCTTCTCCTCTCCTCCCAGATTCCCTCTCTCTCCCTCTCTCCGTCTGTCTTTTCCCCAGTTACTCCTTCATCTCTCCCAGTTTGACTCTAGCCGTGACTGGTGCAGTTATCAATCACCAAAGCCAAGCCTTGTCAGGGACGACTGAACCCAGAGGCGCTCCTCTCCCCTCACTCTCTCTCTCTTCTATCTGTCTCGGTCTCCTTCCTTTAACAAATTTGTTCCAGTTAATAAGCCCTCCCAAATGACCCCCTCTTCCTAATTAAGCACAGGCAGCATGTAGGGAAATATGATACTTAATTAATGATGAGATAAACTCCCTCTCAAGGCCCTGTCAGAAAACCATGACACCATGTTTGGCGGTTTGAGATCAAATTAACACGCCAAAAGACACGGAGAAGAAAAATTGATGGGTGATTTCACTACCCCCCTCCGTTTCTTCATCTGACAGAGGGATGGGATAAAGTTGGAGTTGGATTTTGAAGCCAATCAGTTTGCTAGTAACTGGCTTGTGTTGGCATCAACCAAGTCATGCTATCATGTGAAACGGAGCATTGTTATACAGGCTCAGTTGATTTATTGTCACTTCCTCATGCTTTGTCCCACCCAGCTGCTCAAAGTCACCTATCTGACCAAAATATGATAGATCGGCTTATATAGTTTTAGATTTAGTTGAGTAAAAAGTGGTATTTACACAGGACCACACAAGTTAACCTCCTCGCCAAACACAACCATGCGCACTGTCAAACACACACACACACACACACACACACACACTATGTTTAGGTAATTGTTCAGGGTCAGCTGTGTCAAGTGATCCTCAGACTTTCTCTGTCAGGAATCAAACCCAGTGGCCGTATGTTTTTCCTCCCTCATATAAGCTCATATGACCTGAGCTCATGCACTCCCAACCCTATAGTCTATGACTGACTCAGGCACCCCAACCCTATACTCTATGGCTGGTTTAGGAACCCTAACCCTACAGTCTATGGCTGTTCCCTCTGAAAAATTTTGGCCAATTAAAACCAATTTCTTGCAATTTTACAATAGATTTGCATAACTTTTGTCCATCTGAACCTCCAAAAATGACTGAAATTCCAATGATCACAAAACTAGATGTGGGGATCTACCAGGAAGACCACCTCCTGAAGAGCTACTGGGTATAGCGTTTTTCAAGGCAAAGAAAAACAAACATGACGACATAACAGTATATGCATATTTTATTACAACTTATTGCAGCAACTTATTGTTCCAACTACTCGCAATTGCTTTGTTACAAGCACTGAAACCATTGGCATAAATGCTGTACTTCAATTTTCCACAGTAGGCCTAGCCTTTATGGTAAAATCCCTGTAAAAGGACAAATAGACACAGATATTGGCACAGAAAAAAATGGCCTGATTTTTTAAAAAAAACTTGCAAAAAACTTGGGGCTTACAAGATACTTAAGATATACTGGGTAAATTCATTATAATTACATTAAAAAAAACCTAACCTGGCAACAAATGAGAAGCCAAGTGTAGCATGCCACAACATAAGGGGAAATATCTATTCTCCTTTGTTTTGGATGTAAATAATGTTACATATGCCCATTCACTACAAGGAACACTTGTCACAATTTATCACAATTTAAAGCCCTGTTTGATGTAAATTCTGGTTTCCATTTTGTAAAATGTGTTTTTAAATCGCTTTTAGCTATGCTAGCTTGGTATACCTGTAACTTTAGCCTGCAAGCCAGCAAGCTAAAGGCTGCATTGCACTACGTGAAAATGGCTTTGGCTGAGTGACAATTTCTGGATTTAAAAAAAACAAAAAAAGGCTGGACCTTTGTGTTCAAATATGTCGCTATATGAGGCTCTGTAGTTCTGTCAGTGTGGTCATCTTGCCCGGTTGCTCAGTTTGGTTGGGTGACCAACTCTAGAAGAGTCTGCATTGTTCATTTTTTTTTTTTTTCATTTCCTAATGATGGAGCCTACTCTGCTCTTGTGAACTCCCAACACATCAGAAATAGTTTTATAACCTTTTCCAGATCTGTGCCTCTTCATCTGTCCCTGAATTCTACAGTTCCCTGGACTTCATGGTAGAGTCTCTGCTCTGACATCTGTGGGACCTTATATAGACATAATGTGTTTCCTTCTAAATCGTCCACAGAATTGAATTGGCCACAGGTAGACTCCAATCATGTTGTAGAGACATCCCAAGGCCATTCAAAGGAATTTAGATGCTCCTTAACTCAATTTGGTGTCACTGCAAAGGAGTTGAATACTTATTGACTCAAAACACATTAGGATGTTTTTGGAGGGCTATTTGATCAATTTTGACATATCTATTTTAAATGTTAGCAGATGCACATCGAAGACCAGCTGAGCAATGACAAACACATCAGGAGGATTCCAGAAAAGCACCAAATTTTAATTGAACTACAGTATAAACCAGTGACCGATATTATGGTTAAACTTTAGAGCCCTAAAAGCCTTGCGTAGAATGAGCTATAAAGTTGTTTTTCACCTTGACTTGCAACTGTTTCATTGTGGTTTCAGCAGTCCCAGTCTTAAGATTTTAATAAGTTATGACAGCTTCATTGTCCACCTAACTAATTTAATCTCCAGGCTGCATGGTTTGACTGCAGGCTGCATGTTTGCTAACTCACATAAAAGTTTGGGCCTATTAGAGCTGATGTGATAGCTGGGCTCTCTGATGGTTTTGCAGCAAAAATCATTCATATATTACTTATGAATGTAATGTTTATTAATCATTTTGCCAATTCATTGGTTTTAATATTTGCAATTTTACATTAAGGTTTAAATTAAAGTGTCCAAGGATACCGTTAGTGCTGTCTCCATAGTTGCAAGGAAAATGAATGGGTTTTATTTGTGAGTCATGGCGTACAAGATTTTGACCTAGACTGATTAGTGTAGGCTATGGCTTGGGACAATGCAAAGTAAATAAAGCGGGGGTCTTGTATTTCAGATGTCAGAATACTACTCAGAATAAGCCTTCATGGTGGTAACCCTTACAGAAATTAAATTTTTTAGTTCCACAAAGGTTTTGACAATAAAGTACTTGTTCAATGGCTGGTACTGGTATGAAAATGATGAATCAATCCCTGCAAAGTTTTGTGCTATTTGTTGGAGATTTCCAAAGAGCTGGCTCCATTAAAGGCACCAGCAATTGCCGCAAATACAATTCCCACGACAAGAGCTGGCAGCACTGCTCCCAACTTGGCGACTTTGGCTCTTGACTTGCCGACTTTTCAGACCCTCCTGGCGGCTTTACATTTCTTTAAAGCGACTAGCAACAATTCTAGCTCCTTTTGCAGACCATTGGGAAAAATGTTAATGTGTTGACTCCCAAAACATTTGGTGACAGATTGGTATGGCTGATGCTGATGCACGTACATTTACACTATTTGCTTGTGTAAGCCAAAAGGGCCTGATCACAGCATAGCCCAAAGAGGGCCTGTCAGCAGATCCTCTGACTCTCTATAGAGTCTTTCCAGGTGTGTCACAAATTTCCTAGCAACCATCCTAGCAACCATGGCTGGTGCCATCATGGAGGTCCATTGGAGAATTAGCTGTGTGCAAATAATGGCAAAATATATAGCAACTGTATATAGCAACTGGGCAAAAGAAAGAGATACTTGAAAAAGATTGTAATGTGGGTGTAGATTCATTCAGTAAAGTTATAAGTAGGTGAACAATAAGGTAGATTTGTTTCCAAATATAGATTACTGTGACACAGTAAACTGACTTGTTTTTAGCTCTGGCTCTACTAGAGCTACACAACACTAGCTTGAGAAGAGTTTGCTCAGTTTACCAAAACAGTGGGTTTTTGCATTTGTTAGATAGCTAACTTGCCAGTAGGCTAATTTTGCATTATATTTTCTTACATCAAATACAAATACATTTCAAATTTATTCATGGTCGATCAATTATTTACGTTTTTGTTGTTTACTTTTAAGCCATTTTGCTGCTGCGCATTATGAACTGTAAATATCATCAGAAGTTTAAATGCAATGCTAACTGTGTCAGCATTAACATTTTTAAAAATGGGCTATGGAATGTAAACACTACCTTTCTTGGGCAAGTAACATTTTGAAAGTTTACAGTTTGGCAAGTTTGACAGTTTAAATATCCTACTTTCAAAACACCCTCTACTTCATGACCCAAGTGTGGACACCAAAGAAAGAGTCCAGCGTAACTCTGCCTGTTTGAGCTGTTTTCCACCCAAATTCAGACATAGACAGACAACCATGCAGCGCAGCAATCATAAGCTTGTAAGTACCAGAATGTTTAATATGCAAACAATTCAAATATTCAAATTGGTTGCAACAAAGAGCCCACGTCAATCAGCAGCAGCTCTCTTGCCAGTGCCCACAAAGAAAGTAAAAGACACTCACTGACAATAATTTATTCTCTCTTATCTCATTACACTTTACAACAAACTCCAATTTCTTTAATCATGTCCAACATCTCATTCTTTTATTATGTTTTAACAAGCATTAATTAACGGCTGACACAACGAATCACGTTTAATAATGCATGGATAATATTTTGTCCGGAACATATGGTGCACTTTATTAATATTCAACATCAATTGTCATATTCCGTCTGACAGGCCCTTTCAGAAATGGGATATTTTGATGTGTGTGTGTGCAGATATAAGTAAACTTATGAGTGGTTTGTTTGCAGACTTTGCCTGGTATATAGAGACTCCCATTTCCAAGTTGCCATGGAGGACGTTCACCATTTCATTTAAGGATACATGAGCAAGACTGGGACAAAGGAAGTAGTTTGCAAAATGCGCTCTGTGTGTGTGTGTGTGTATTTGTGCATCTCTGAGTGTCTGTGCTTATATCTATATTTGCACGTGGATTTCCTTTTTTTTTTCCATTGTTCAGTAAACAAACTTAAACTGCTCTAGATTACCCATTTACCCAGATGAATCCATATAACATTTACAGTAGATATCCACATAAAACCCAACACTTGAGGTATTGATTTAGTAGACAGCATACTGTCATGGTGAATGGCAAGAAAGAAGGGAGAGAAAGAGAGGAGGTGCAACACAGGTCATTAGCCAGTCTTTAGTCTGCAACATACGTACATCCATACCTCTCAGTCGAGCCACGGAGTACCTGTAGACATACAGTACACGGAAATACATAAAATTCATGAAAATTCCACATAATAGTACCATCCCATATGTTTGAACCAACTTTCAAAGTGGCAACATGGTACGGCGCAGCATTTTTGGGTGTTCACCCCCAAACAGCCTGTTTCCTTTCCCTAAGACACAATGGCTGTGTTCCAGTGGCTGGAATTGATTCATTTAGAAGAATCTGAATTTGTGACAGCTCCAAATTATGCGCAAAGCATTTCACAGTGGATTGCCTCACCAGCTACAGCGAGTTTGAAATGGGCTTCACTGTCTTTCTCTTTCCAGGTTTGTTGTGGCCAACCTGCCCACTTTTGAACAGTCCCTCCCAGTGTTATGTCCCGCACCAAAATCCGGTTGCAACCACAAATACATTCACTTACAGAAGAAAGACTCCATCAAAATGCTGTTACCTTGTGACTTTAAACAAAACGGTTTGTTACAAAGTGCAACACAGCAATAAATGATTTAAATACAAACTAAATAAAACTAAGAACACACACTTCACAAATTTTAAGATATGAGGCCTGAGCTTGTATGTTGCGAGTGTGTGTGTGTGTGTGTTTGTGTCCTTGTGGGCATGTAAGGATGTCTTTATGGAATGAAGACTGGCCAAAGAGAGCTAGTGGCCACAAAGGTCCCCTGGTCCCACAATACATTTCAGGCCTATTTAGAGGTTTTTGACTGAAATGTTACAACAGTACTTCTTGGTACAAGACTGAAAATTAGTTTGTCACTTCGGCCTCCTGAAACCAGTCAGCCACATGCATCGTTTTCACATCATGTCACTGTGCCAACATCATAATTATTAAAAAGACAGTTTTGTTGCAAACTATTTTTACCAAGTTGGGGCACTGGGATCTCCTTGCCAGTTGAGGTCCTCATCCTGGAAATCTGTCTTGACGATGACAACTACATTTTAGCTCTTGTTCCCCCTCATCTTCAAATTAAATTTACATTGACTACTTTGATATGTGCAGAGTGAGTGTTTACATCCCTGTGGACTGTGAGAAAAATAAATAAACCAAAACTATCACATCCACAAACAACCAACAACAAATCTGACATATTTACCATAACAGCCGTTCTGAACTTTGGTCTAAATGAAACACATCCATAAAATAAATGTTTGTTCTGCGCCGTCCTTTGAAGTTGGATTTGTTTTTGCTCTTTAATGATTTCTTTCGTCTGATGATGATGGAAGCCGTGCTGACACCTTCTTTTGCTTCATCAAGTTCTCCTGCACAATTACATGAATTTACTTTCAATAAATTACCATCTTTGCATACATCAGTCAAATCATCCAGCTGAGGCATTCGCAAACAATATGCATTATTAATTTCATTGTCAGTGTTTATTTGGTTAACTTGTAACCGACTTGGACAGCCCATTGCCTTGATGATGCATTTAAAAGCATCAGGGTCGGCTTTTTAAAAAGAAATCAGCGGATGACATGCTTCCACACACCACTTTGCTCCCTGCTGAGGCCACAGAGGGAAAAAGTCTGAACTCCAGTGAAAGACCAATCAAAAACTCAAAAGACAAATCAAAAGCTGCCGGAGCCAAAACAAGAGAATCAAGAGGATCATCCATATCGCCGTGATTCTCAGTGAGCGGTTGTTAGCACTGATTGAGTATATTTCAGTTTAACGAGTTTCTACTGCCTATGATATATTTGGCGCTCTGTTAACAATAGCAGAGTATTTTTTAAAAAAGAACAAAAAAAAGCAAAGAAATTCAGTGAGAAAATATATCTCTCATTAAGCATTAAGCGAGGAACTCATCAATCTAAAGCATGTCCACCATCACTCCAAAAGAAGACAAGGAGAACAACAGTATACCAAAAAGCCCATCAGATTCAATTTATGGCAAACTCCTTCCAAACACCTGATATCAAATTGCTTGCCATATAAAAGTAATATATCAGTGATGTATTAATTAATGTCCTATCAATGAGTGGAATTTCATCTATGAATATTGGGACACGGAAAGGTAACAGGAGGAAGGTGAGAGGACTGTGAGAAGTTGGGACAGAGAAAGTTTAACGCAGCAATGCATTCCAAATAAACATGACTGCTAATGGCAGGAAAAACACCTAGTGAAGACAAATCAGAGCAAAGAAAAGCACCTTCCAAAAGTGCCATGATGCAGGCATCCATTTAGCCCCGAGGGCACCTGGAGGGTGCTGCAATGGCAGCTCTCATCTGCCATCAAACTATCATCCCAGACGGCAGCTCTGAGGTGCACTCCCAGCTAAATTCCAAACTCTTGCACCAGCTTACCCCGAACAAAAAAAACAGGAGGGGAGGACAGGGGAGGGGTGCGCCATCTTGCAAACATTTTAGATAATTATGTATTACAGCTGTCCTTCATGAACTTAATTACCAAAAGCTGAAGGGCAAAGTGGCTCCATTTGCATATGTACAGAAGTAAAAAGAGACGTGTTGTATGCAAAGCTGGTGGATTTTAATTAGTGATCTTTGATAGGGAACCTTGGTAATCAAAGTGGTGGCATGTAAGATGCTCATCAGTGGGAACAGAATGCCTAACAGAGGAAGGGCAACAGTGGGAAAAAGGTGGAAGTATCTTTCATTTCCAACTTTCCCATTTTTTTGGCCACAATCAGCTGTCACTTTTCTACACACAGCAGGTTTCTAAACAAGGCAAAATCTACAGGATGACATAGAACAACTCATTACAAAAGAGAAAAAACTGCAAATGCAATTACAAAACATCAGTTGATGTATATAATATCTGACAGGATGAGTCCTGTTACATAGACTTAAATATATTGCATCAGCCAGGAGTTGAACTATTACAGACCTTGTAAATCTACTCAAAAGAAGGGTTGTGAAACTTTGCCAAACGCTGGAGTTTTTTTCATCATACAAAGAACAGCACAAAAGGGATAGTTGGACAGGAATGTTTCTAATTAATTATAATTAGGCATTTTGTCAGAAATGCTGCAAGATAATTCAACAAGCTTACTGGAGTTCTATAGTTCTTTCTTTATCCAATGTCTGAAAATACCCCGCACCATGACAGTCTGCACCTTATATAGTCATTGTGTCATTTCATATTGAAAGTAATTAAATATGGAGCCAAACCGTCAAACAATATGTTCTTGCCAGAATACTTATGGAGGTCACTAAATCTAAAAATGATTCTGAATGTCGCAAAATACTATTTTTTTTTTTTTTGACATCTTAACTCCAAGATAACAGAGGGAACCCGAACTCGATGGCTCTTCCTCCTCTATCTGGAGTCGTGTTTTATGTCATTGCATCAATGTGTGATCCTAGAGTGGAAGAGTGCATGGCGCCAAGAGAGAGGCATCAAGAGAGCTGGGACTCTGGGATTCCTGCTTTATCTGCCAGGCCTAATGATGGCATCCACCTGCTGTTTTATGGTCACAGCTGGAGCAGTGTAGCTCCCATTTGGCCCAGAGCGCACAATCTCTCTCCCTCTGTCTTTCCCTCTCTCTCGCTTTGCCTTATTGCTCTCCCTCCTCTTTCCCCTTGCTCTTCTAGTCTTTCTCTTACGCTTCCATTCTCAGCCATTCGCCAGCCTGCTCTCAACACCCACTTTTCTTCACCTCCTTTCCATCTCCCCACCCACCACCCCTCTTTCACTTTCTCTTCTTCTCTTTGTGGCTCATTGCCCTGATGTTCTTTTTATGGTCAACAGCCACAAGCTCCTCATCTGAACCAGTCTGGCCTCATATGTGTTTCAAGAGGGGATGAGTAGACAGGGGGGATGAAGGCCCACGAGGTGCCCATCCAGCGAAACATCAGAACAATATGTCACACAGCTGCCTGATGACCTCGACCATTCAACCTTGCAGGGCTCTGACCGTGCATCTCTATCCTGAGGGGGGGTTGCAGCATGAAAGCGATATATATCCCTTTTGTACTGTAAAACGTTTTCACTTTTTAGCACACATGATTCCCATATGAGTCCATGAACAGTCAACAACCAATATTGGCTGCCCTGGGTATCTGTAGTAATGTCACTCACATGTTTCTATTTTGGACAGATATTCCAAAAAGCCATAACCTACTATCAAAACATACACCGTGATTGGGAATGCAACCTACACAATATCAGTGTTCTGTGTTGAATGTTTTAATAAGTAATTTTGTACAGTATAGAGTTTGTCTGTGGATTCCTATGTATGCTGTCATGTGTCATATCTCATATCACATCGCTGACTGTGATATGAGATCAGGCTAATATTTGCAAACGTCAGAACACAGCAAAATAAAAAATTCTGACCTTTAATTATAGCGCCCCCATTAGACCTATTAGTGTAATTTCTTAAACACTGGAACCCAGTGCCAAGATGCATCATCTCACCAAGTTTCATCAAAATCAGACCAGAGACTTCTGAGATATCACGTTTTAGTTTAAAATTTTGACCTTTAATTATAGCGCCCCCATCAGACCAATTAGTGTATTTTTTTATACACTGGAACACAGTGCCAAGATGCATCATTTCACCAAGTTTCATCAAAATCAGACCGGTGCTGTCTGAGATATCACCGGAGACATCATGTTTAATGGACAGACAGATGGACGGATTAAATCTCATGGGGGACAAAAAGCCTGAACACCAGGGTGACTACAGATTATCTGGGCAGCAAATGTTTGAGGTTGACTGTTCGGGAATTCATATACATGTTAAAAATGTAAAGAGACACGGAAAAAAAGGGAGGGAGAAAAGGCACAACATGGCTGGAAACAAACCTATGATGTGCATGCCTTGCGCTCCAGACCATGGATTCATCAGGACGACCCAGGAATATTTCATGTCTGAGCTTCTCCTCCTGGAAGAACCTCTGTCTGTATTTTGAACGATAACCTGATTTCTGAGCTCAGGAGTCAGAAATGTTGTTGGGCTCCCTCATTGGTATTCTAGTCCCCAAGACAGACCTATAGGGAATTCTCTCAATATCTACATAGAAAGATCAGGGTTGCTCTTAAAGATCACTTGACCAGCGAGGACGCTTGATGCTTGCAACAATGTTTCAGGTCCAATTTCCAAATGAAATGCCTCACCTCACCTTGCTTCCCTCTTAATCACCCATCATGATAATCATTTTGAGCTCAATCAAGAAACCCTCAACTGACCAGATTTTAGACAGGTGATCTCCCAGGAACCTCACAGCAGGTGTTTTCAAGACAACTTCTGACTGACTTGACTGAGGAAGATTGGAGTTTGGACTAAAAATAGGGGCAACAAATCATTTCTGGGAGACAAGCTGAAATTACTCAACAGCGGTGGGGGAAAAAAATCATGATCGCAGCTCAGGCCCGTCAAAAACCCAAGACGTCCTCAGAGAGAGGCGCCGGCTTGACAACATGTCAATATCACTTTGAGTGCTTCTCTGCGAGCACAGCTCTTTGGGAAATATCATTTACTTCAACAGCTTTACACCAAAAAAACAGACAGCGAACATTTGACGAGAGTGCTAGAAAAAAAATCCGAGCAGTTGATCTTTGAGACCGCAGGAAGACAATTTAAAAAAAAAGGTAAGACAACACTTCTTTGTTGATCACTGTCAACGCGTTTACCGGACCAGACGGTGTTGTCTAACTTTCGGCAGCTAGCACCCGTCTGTCGGAGATCTTACGTTCGCAGGAAAGAAACCGCTCTCCTTGAGTTTAGCCCCTGGTTTGGCTGCTTCTTAAATCTGTCACTCAGACGCTTCTCAGAAGCTGACAGAATGATTGAATACAAACCCATATTAACAGTGACAACTTCAGCCGCAGTTAAGTAGACCTGAGCAAACAGAGCGTTCTGGTAGGCACAAAACACAGACACGGCTCTCTAGTCACTCTGCAGACATAGACATTACAGGAGAGGAAGAAACTGAACAAAGACATGAGCGGGGTTTATTTATATTAATGAAACATGCTTCAGATAATGGTGGCTTTAAATTTTTACATTCTGGTATTTGTAAAAGAAAGAGGGATGAGTGGTGCATGGGAACATGGAGCCATTTTTATTTTGAGGAATTGGGCATTAGTGTGAATATGCATATTGGAGAGTGTCTTGCGATTTCCATATTTAGCTACACACCCTTAGGTGGTTCTCTCAGTCTCCAGGGGCGACAGCCACTCTTGAGTGTGATTTGTCCCAGGGGCTATTACACATGCTGAATAAACATGAGCCTAAACCTCCTTCCGCTACACTTGTAAGGGGTCAAAGTTCATATTTACAAGAACAGCAAATCCACTTAGAATCAAAACGTGTTTTGAGAATAGGTCAACTTACATACACTACCTACTAGCCAATAGAAAATATCTGTCTATTTCTACTTCCTAAGTCACATTTGCAAAAGCTCCAGTTAGTTGTTTAAGTGTTAAAGACTCATTTTTACTGTCACAAATCAGTATTTCCTCCCTTACAGTTTTACCATGTCAATCTCTATACAATTAAAAGAACAATACATTGATTTTTCTATCTGTGCAGAACCACAAATACCCCCAATCTGTTATAACAGTTCACTGCAATAGCGAATGTACTGTCATTTAGCATGGTAAAACTTCAATAAGCTGCACAGAGTAATTGGACCCTTTATTGCTTTAATCTTTATCTTTGACTGTCCTTGTCAAGAGGCATATCAAATATTTTCCATCAAAGATAATATTCGTTTATGCCTCTAGATAATCCTTTGCTCTAAAACTGACTTTGCCCCGCTGCATCTTCTGGGTACTGCTAACTAAATGGGAAAAAATATGTTGAATTTAGGGAGTGCTCCCATCTCAACAGCAGACAAATGGGCTCCCCTTCACAGAGGGAGCTTCATCGGTTTTCCCAATGGGCATGTATGAGCCCGACTAACATCTCTCCTGCACCATGTTCAAATTAATTTGGTGCATGGTGTTTCCACCGTCTCTGGCATGTCACATACTGTAGATACACCTGAAGACATGCCAGGTGGCCTGTATGATGGCTTTTTGAGGTGGAGCTGACTTGAGACGTGGCTGCAGTTTCTGTCTTTATCTAATAGAACTGAGAGTCTGCCCATTCCATTGAGAAAGTTCAAGTTGGAATTTATGAGCATTTGGAAACAATGCTAGTCCAGATTTTGCCATGTAAATCTTTAGCTAATATTAAGTCGTCTCATGAGTCTTCTTAAAGTCAGTTTAGGATTTAGGACATGAGTGCTAGAGTGCTAGACGTTTAGGTCCACGCTGTTTGCTGGCATGTGAACATTACATTCCTCCACCACAAATTGGATTATGTGATAATAGCACCAATGGGAGGTGCCATTTTCTCCTGCTCGTCACATGAAAAGGTTGGCTTCTTAGCATGAGTTGGGAATTGAACCCCAGTAGTCGGAGTAGAAGGCAGATGTAAACACCGATCCACCACCCCAACCACAATGCCCTTACTTTCCACTGTGCTATTTCTGTCAGACTACTACCTGTTTCTACTTGTGTCTTGTCCACGTAATTATTTTGTGGTGGGAAAATGTATTTCTCTCACTTTTTCGTGCACAGAGTACGTATTTTCATGTCAAGATACGTACATCCATCCTAAAGTCCATTAAAAAAATCACTGAAAATTAATTTTCCGAAGTGCACAATATGGAATTTTTCTTGTTGGCCTGGCTTTGCCATAGAAGAGCCAAGTAACTGACAATGTCGTTGAGGTTAACTTGTTCCTCTGTTCTCTACTTTCCACTTCTACTGACCACTTGAAGGGAATCTCCCTGCCTGTGGACAGGCACACAGTGGTAGGTACAGTATGTTATTGAATGTTTATCTGCAGCATAAAAATAAGACAAAAAAGACCTACTGAATTGAAAAATGTGGGCTATGGATATACTGTATTATGTGTGGGCTCCATGCATCAAATCGCCTGGTGAACCTTGTTGGTTTGAGTCCAAATGTAAAACTATAAAACTCTCTCTCCAACAAAAAACAAAACAAAAAAAAAGTGTCACTGAAGGACCACAAAGGTTTGTTTTGTTTATTTATAAAAAGCAGTTTCCCATGGAACCCTTTTTAAAGACATGACATGATTTCCCGTTGCTGTTTTTTGTCTAAATGTGAAGCATAAGTAGCATAAGCAACTCTCTTTTAATTGTCATTTTTTATTGCAAAACTACCTCCTTCTTCCTCTCGCCAATTAAGGAATAAAAAGAGAATTTGTCTTTAGACTTTCTCTCTGTATGTGCTCCATCTCCCTACTAAATCATTCAAGAGCACTGTGCTTCTCATTAGCCCGCTTAGCAAAACTTCCTCAGAAATCAAATAAATCAGCGCCCGGGAATAGAAATTAAAGTCCTGCCTGCAAGCTCTTGGGAAGTTTTTTTTTCTTCCTTTCAAAAAAGACCCGCAGTTAAGATTTAGAGCACTGCAGTCCTGAAGGCTGGCTTAACTTCACCCTTGGGCTCTGGTACAATGAAGGGAAACCTGAATGCGAGTGTTATGAGTCTTTGCTTCAGTATCTTGTGAGTGGGACTGGTGCAAGCTATTACAGAGGTGTGGTTGTTGTAAACTGATAATATTGTGATAGTTAACAAATTGGTTGACAGATTGTTAACAATATACAGTAGTCAGCACAGTGTAGACAAGTCAATTGGGTCCCTTTAGATAGTTTTATACAATAAAGACAATATAGTCAATTGTCTGAGGTAGCATCCAGCCTTATAGACATCTACTGCAGGCAATTCTAGACCATGAAACAAGACACGTCCAGGCATTTTTATGTGATCACTGAGCCAAAACTTTTGGCAGCTTGTTATCAAGAGCTCTCATCTGTGTGTTACCACTGAATCACAAAGAGCTTTCCAGGCACCAGGTTCCCTATGTTAAGAAAGTCACAAAATCTTGGAACAAAAACATAAAAAATCATTAGCAATCATTAGAGAAATGGGAAAATGCTACTTTATTAATGTGTCAACAGCATCAACTTAACCTTAACCTACATACATAAAAAATGAAATGCCCTTGAGATTTCACATTTTCTAGTTGCAATTCGTAATCTCTGGCATTTTTTTTGTTTGCCGGGCCCCCCGCTCCCACCCACCTCCCAGAACGGCCATCGTTTAAATGCAAGCCAACATCTGACGTTGTTTGGGCTTGGTTTGTTTATGGAGGGCGATGGCTAGCCGCTGAGATGCAGGACTCACTTGGGACCGGGCCAGTCAAATCTCGTCAGGCCCTGGATGACTAGATGAAACAGCCGTTCAAGGCCCATCCGCACAGGTTTGCGTTCAAAAGACAGCATGGCATGAGGCCTGGGAGACACAACCGCCCATGGGTCCGTTTGAAAAAAAAAAAAAAAAAAAGAGCAGCGAGGAGTGGAAAAAGAAAAACATGATTTATTTAGCGTGTTTACTGTTTACTTTTTCTTGAAGAGCAGATTAATTTTTCAAACAAAAAAATTGATATGAAATCCCAAAAGTCTGAACTCTGGTTTCCTGGGGAATTTGACTTCAGCAGTGATCAGCTGTTTTAAAGAGGCAGACTTTGATATCTTTCACCTTCATGATAAAGTTCGATTTTTCTCTGCACTTTTCTGCAGTAATGAATAGCTAAACACTGAAGAGTCAAGTTAGAAGTTGGTTTCCAAGGTGATAATTAAAGCCTACTCTGATTGCAACAGAGTGAATAACTCCCAATCACATTTAATTAAATATCACCGAGGAATAAGCTGTATCTTAATATCCTAATGGTTGGGGGCATCCTGGTGGCTCGGTGGTCTAAGGCAGTGGTTCTCAACGTGGGGTCCGGGGACCACCAGGGGTCCTTGAGGGGGTTCCAGGGGGTCCCGAGTAAACTTCACCATTATTTAATTTACAAGAAGTTAACTCAATTAAAGAATGTAGACGAATGATTATTTTGATCATAGTTTCACTGTTATCTCTACCTACATTAAAATTACAAAATCACATCTAACAATAAAAATATTGACAGATTTGGGTCCGAGAGAGAAAATCTCATCAAATGGGGGTCCGTTGCCCTAATGTGTAGTAAATTAAGGGTCCTTGATATGAAAAAGGTTGAGAATCACTGGTCTGAGGCACATACCAAATAAACGACACGGGTCCTGGGTTCAATTCACACGTCACCCCCTTCTCTCCCCCCTGTCTATCTCTACTTTGATCTATCCAATAAAAGGTGAAAATGGCCAAAAAATTATCTTTAAAACAAAAAAAGCAATTCTTATAGCTAATGCATTTTTCAAAGATTAAAATGCACCAACGCGTTGCGGCATGGTGAATAAAGGCTTTTTAACTTTTCAATGAGAGAGCTGCCGAAGATTTTTGGATAAAATGACCACTATTGAGATTGCCCCTACGCTCTGATGAGCACCTCTCTATTCCACACCTGACTGAAGCCGCACAGCATCCTTTTCTCTTCCTCTCTTTCTCTATTTTAAAATCACATTTGTTGTTTGTGCCGCAAAAATAAATGTACGTTTCCTGCACACAGACACTCTAAGCCGACTGTACACAACATAACCTATACTCAAGCAAATTTAAGATTATTATTTGCGTGGGTTTGTGTGTGTGTGTGTGTGTGTACGCATGTACTCAAGAGAAACCTTTCAGAGCAAATCTCTCCAAAGTTGTGGTAAAACCTGAGCTTATAACTCATGGCCCCATTGACTCTCCATTAAAACATCATGTAATTAACATCTATTCTGCACATTTAAGTTCCTGATCGGCATTCTTATCACAACCTCTTTTTTTTCCTTCCTTTTTATCACAACCTCTCTAACACCATCAAACGTAGCCCATTTAAATTGCAGAACACTTGCAGAGGTTTCTCAGGAGGACATGGGAATAACTGTAAGTGTCCACTATTAAGTGATTTAATAAATATATAAAAAAATAGGCAGCGATGCAAATAAGGGTTACGATGAGACTACTTTGAGGCGACTTTGTGATGCAGCAGCTATTCATCACTGTGGCTGAAGATGCACTCCTCGCTGTCCTTAGCTTTTTCTAATGAAGCCCCCATATGCAAATGAGTCTGCCCTTTTTCCTTGATTTTTCCTCTGCTATGTTTATATCTGAACGTGGGAATGTGGGCGTTGCAATATGGCAGAAATTTTAGAGCACAAGCACTCAGAATTCACAAGATAATGTATGTATGGAGGGCATGGTATTAAGAATCACATTCACCAATTGGTGCTGTAGTCTCATACACATGCATTCGTACACACATCCACACACTCTTTCTTACACTCAAGCATGCAGCCAGCTTTAACTGCTGTTTGCATGTATGCTACAGCCAGTTTCCCACAGGCTGTTTGTCCAGTCCTGACTGGAAAGAACCTTTTCTGTCACAAACATAACAACTTACATAAACATCCTGAGATAGCTTAGACATTAATCAAGATAAATAGAAAAAAAGAATAGCAAGACCTACTTAGTAGGTAGATATACTGTACTTATAAAAACAGATGAACGATAAAGAGGCTTTGATCAAGTAAACAAAAATACTATTTGATTTCACTGTGTACGTGTGTGTGTGTGTGTGTGTGTGTGTGTGTGTGTGTGTGTGTGTGTGTGTGTGTGTGTGTGTTTCTAAGTGGGCCACTCAAAAATAAAATGAATAAATATATATCAAATCAAAATTGAGGCTTGGCTTGAGTAACAGTGGAGGTAACTGACAGAGAGCTGAACAACCAAATTTCATATCCTTACAGTGACTTTGAACCTTTTGTAAAGGCAGGCATAAATATTGAAATATTGAAATGAAAGATGCACTGCCACGCGGCGGCAGAACGAAGATGGGCAGCAAGGTGCCAGAGCCTCACTCATGTTCCTGCTCTCCAGCACAGGCGAGCTGCATCTCACACTCAAGCTTCCCTTATTTATTTGTTTCTTAGACAACATACTGTATTGTACATTAAACAAGTCTAGTCACACAAAGACCATCACATGTTCATTACTATAGACTACTCCAAAAACAATCACCGAGCCATTCCCTATGGTATTTCACTTGTCTTGTACTTGTCGTGCATAAATACACACTCACACATGGGGCAAGGGTACACACACACACACACACACACACACACAGACATGGAGTCTGGATAAGAAACATTGCTACCTCTGGTAATTAGAATAACAAACAATGGTGTTCTGATTGGGACAGGCACGTCTTCAGACCCAATTAATCAATGCTCAGTGTGGTCAGATATTAGATGAGATCCCCACACTGTACTGTATACACTTAATGGTATCGCCATTGTGAGAGGGTGACAGTAAATATATCATAAAGTATATCATAAATGAAAAAAAAGACTGCCTTCTTTGTGTTTTGTGGTCATGACATTATGAAAACATAGAGAACCAGACAAACCTCTGATTCAAAAAGGATTTTTTTTTTGCACAAAAGCAGAAACAAATCTTCAAAACTTAAAGAATGCAATACATCTTGGTGGACTGATTCATTTAGACTATATTAATGTTGTCTTTTCTAAACAGATCTCTTTGACACTTTGCATAAAATGAAAATCTCATTATTCAAACAAATGTGCACATATGAACATGAAAAGGTCAGTCTGGGATCAGGATCTTCTACATGGCCTTGACAAAACAGCGCCACAGTGTCACCGAAGATTTCCACTCTGCTTGCACAAGTCAACTGCAGGCAATGTATTCACGCACACACTTGCACACGCACGCACACACACACACACACACACACAGAGATCAGGACTCCATGTGGGTTCAGCAAATATTAAAACATAACATAAAAATTACATAATCCCACTTTCAACAACAGGACAATTGAGCTTTTGACTGTTTTTTTGATGGTAAAATATAAGAACCCAACTAGAATAACAGTAATATTCTAGTTGGTCATATCTGAACATCATTTTGAAACAGAAAGTGTGAAAACCACGGAGCCAGACTAGATACGGTTGCTATTGACCTGCCCATAGGAGCAGACTGATTCCTGTCTCCCTGAGAAATGAAAGGGTTTGAATCTATAGGCCTAATGTGAACACACAATTCATGCCTTTCTAAATGTTGAGGTCTGAATAATTTTCTCAAAATGGTTTTCTCTTCAAAATGGTTAGGAAACTCTGACTCAGAGAAGCCCACAGACTGATTATGTGAGAGACTGTAAGACAGCAGGAAAGATGGATAAAAGTCCTTGAGACTGAAACACAGGAAGTATCTTGCACAGTCAGCTATAGGAAAAAAAAAAAAAGAAGAAAATTAAATGATGTGCTGAGAGGAGGATGAAGAAGAGCATCGGTTTGTGGAGTGCCTTTTTCGCAGCACCGTATGATTTCAGCTCAATAGTTTACCTGAGTGTGCTGTAATGAGGAAAGAGAAGCAGCGAATAAGTCAAAGGGTGTATAATAAAGAGAGAGAGAGAGAGAGTTGAACGCTAGAATAATATATCGCCAGACAGCAGCCATCAGCCGGAGTGCGGCAAAAGCACATCGGGGGAAAACTCAAAGAGCGAGAGAGGCAACAAAGAAAGACAGGGGAAAGAGAGAGTGAGGGTTAGAGGCAGAGATGTGAAAGGAGCGAGGGAGAGAGTGCGGAGTGGAGTGTGGAGACTGATTGCCGTTGATCTTCACAATAAGCGGGGCCGACAAGCGGCGAGCGCGCCTCTGCTCCGACACTAATTGCCCGTGAAAGGTGACCCGCGGTGAGGCGGAGGCGCTCAGCTCCGATCGTCCTCGCCGCGCGACGTCCGCCCTGATCGCACGCGACACCAGACAGCCGAGCCGTCACACCGGCCACCAGCCCCACCAGCTCAACAGCCGGAACCCATCCGGAGAGAGAGAGAGAGAGAAGGGAGAGACAGAGAGAGAGAGAGAGGAGTGAAAGAGAGGGGCAGGGAGGATAGGGACTGAACGAGTGAGGGGAAGAAGCGAGAAGACAGGAGACAGAAAGAATAGACCGAGATGGGGAGTTAGAAAGAGGAGCGAGAGGGGGTGAAGAAGAGAGAAAGAGGATCAGACAAGGGGGGTAGCACTCGTAAGAAAGAGAGACAGAGAGAAGAGACACAGAAAATTGGGAAGGGAGATGCAATGCCAGTAAAGGATGGACTGACAGAAATTGAATGATGAAGAAGAAGGGGGGAAATCGATCGCACTGTGGTTCTGTTGCTGTTCTCTAATTTTACATATTTTCAGAGAAAGAAGCACTGTGGACTCTGTGTGTGTGTGTGTGTGTGTGTGTGTATAATAAGTAAGAGATAATACCTGACAACCTTTACAATTTTATATGGGAAACCACAGGGGCCAAGAGGGTTGCTGCCTGTACAGAATCCATTCAAATCCAAAGACTGTTATTCCTTCTACCCAGATTAGTAGTAAGGTCCCCATGGCATCTTTCCAAAGATTAGAAACAAGGAGTGTTCATTCATATTTTGGGTATTTCATATTCAACATTTAAACTTTTGGCCAGATATATTTGTTTCCCTGGCAGCAGAGATTTTGCCTCCACATCATTCAAATCAGCATAGACCATGTTGGGTCTTGTACTTTACGTAATGGACACCCTCCATATAATCAGAATCAAGTATTCTCCAGAGCCACAGCAGAAAAGATAGAAGAAAGAAAAAAGAGAGAGAAAACACAGTGTCCAAAGAACTGTGTGTGTGCAAAGGTAGGTTGAATCAAACAGTGAAACTTAATCAGAGAGAAAATGAAAAGAAGACAGAAAAGTGCATGCGCACGTGCACACACACACACTCACACACACACACGCACACACACACACCCACACACACACGTGTGCCCAGAAATCCTAATAGCCTCATGATTTCCCAGTCACCGGAGAGTAAGAGCAGCAGTCAAGGTGGCGACAGAGCCGGGGTCGTCCCGACAGTCGCGAGAGGATAGCGAAACGTGAAAACCCAAATAATGGTTATAGATGATCAGATGAAGGGGGTGGGGGGGTTGGGAGCACAAGGTACATACAGAAGAGAGGGCTATACTGTGTGTACTAGGAGAATAAAATGGCTGGCTAGAGTTTCGCCACAGATGACAGCTCTCCAATAAGCAGACAGTGTGTGAAGATTCAAACTCTCCTCCTACTTCAACATTCTTCTTCTTCTATCCGGGACACACAATCAAATGCTGGCCTGATTTCTGTTTCCATAGTGTGCTTGCAACACTGGATTGCTTGCTCTTACTGCAAACAAACAGGAGAGCCATTGAACTTGGAATTGATAGGAAAATAGTCTGTACTGAAATGATTTTTAACTTAGTCATATCATTTCTTTCAATTGCTCTTCTCCTCTGCTTGCCCGAGCATACTAAGTATTTAATAATTACGTTGCGTTAATAACTTCCAGTAACATTCATCAACTAGTCGGAAAGTTCCAGAAGCATTTTTATTATTGATTTTCTTTGCTTCTCCTTGGTTTAAGAGGTTACAAGAGGATAAAGAAGAGAGACAAGCCTGGATCTTTTTACACAGTGGAGCCAGACAGCTGGAGCCCAGTGTGGGGGATGGGGTGTGGGGAGGCTACAGAGACACAGACCGCTTTCCCAGCACAGATACCGAGATATTGGAATGCAGTGGCCATTAATAACAACTCAGTTGTCATCTGCACAGTCACTGACCCCCAGACCGGTCAATATATATGTAGAGAGTGAGAAAAAGAGTGTGTGTGTGTGTGTGTGTGTGTGTGTGTGTACATTGACATGAAATCTCTGCTAAACCACATTAAAATCTGTTATTTATATCCACAATAATCCACAATACATATAAAATGTCTACGTATGTAGCATATACATTTTATTTGTATATATATATACAGTATATATATATGAAGTAAAGGAATTCAAGATTCAAGTGTGTGTGTGTGTGTGTGTGTGTGTAGCAAAACAGGCAAATTCAGTTTGTGGTTAGCACCACCCTTTGGTAGTGGAGAGTACTGTATTTTGGCAACACTTGCATGTGTGTTTCATGTTAATTAACCCCTTGCATGCAAACCGTGTGAATTATGTATTCATCTTAAGCATGGTACATGTGTTTGTGAAAAAATGGATTCATTCATATTATGATCTGTGGTGGTATGTAGATTGTGATTCTGGTCTCCCTAATGTAAGTTTCTAAAACGAGAAGAATTCCTTACTGACGTAAAGACAAAAAAAAAAAAAACCTTGCTTTGTTTATTTTTTTAGAAAAGATGAACATTTTGAATTGAAACCAAAGTCTATCAGTATCTGTCCAAAGTGTCAACATTAAGTATCTTAAATTCTATAATTCCTCCTTTATCTCCCGTTACCGTGGCAGCTTTGACTTCTTTGTCCTTAATAACTTTATTGGATTTGATTGTGACCAACATGAAATTTGATATTAAGTCGGAGTATTAACTCCATCATTCGCCAAGATAAGCTTTGAGCAAAGAAAACATATTTGTTGAATCTTTGTCAACAAATATTAGACTTGTAATGAACACTGAAAAAACATGAAGGATGTCAGACAAAATGTTAGAAGTCAGGAAAATAAAGGAGACAACCTCGGACCTATCTAAGAATGAGAATCATCAGAGAGCATTAAGTGACTAAAATGAAGTGACCAAAATAACAGCAGTGGCAAGAAAAAAAAAAAAAAAGACCGTTATCTTCTCAATTCAATAAATGTGCCTTTTGTGTAACAGTAATCATCATATTTCATGCTGTCATTTTCTATCTAATTGCTCACCTTGGAAACGTGCTTCCCTGCAACTATCGCTGTCCTACTGAGCACCGCACAGGGAAGACAGACACACACCAATTAAAGACACTGCGGTTCTGGTTTTAGGTACCTGCAGCAGGAGCACCTGACAAGTTAATTCTTCGCAATTATGTCATTTCTCAAGCAACCGACATAACAAGGTGAACATTCTGTGAGTGTACATAACGCCCGATGCTCAATTAAAGTCATGGAAACTCTTATGGTAAGCACCGTGTGAGGTTTCAGCACGGCGTTCAAAACATGACGTTCAGTTGTTTTCTGCTCATGACTGATTTTATAATATTACATTTGCAAGCTAGTCCTCTTTTTACGGCCAACTGTGAGGTGTCAGTGTAGAGAAGGGTTTGATCTCTCCTCGCGCCAGTCCCATTTAGCGCCAACCTCAACCAAAATGACGGCAGGTTGGTAAATAAGTTGATCTCAAACACTGGCAGTCGGTGTCCACTCGCTCACTGATATCAACAGTCAAGCTTCTTATGACTGACTTCAAATGCTGGCCACATCAAAGGGGTTTCTGTAACTCTCTTTACTTTGGAGGGTGGGTTGGGGTTGGGCTGGTTGGGGGGGGGGGGTGAGGGTCCTGAATAAGGCCTTGTGAACTCAACTCACCAAATGTTAGTGACATCAGTGGTTCCAGGATTTTGTGATTGCGAGAGTGAAAAATTCAATTTCACAATTTGTCATCATTTTCATGGATTTTTTTTTTTTACCACTTTGCTGTTTGAGATTGCACATATTCAGACTGAAATGAAAGTGAAAAGAATATATAGTACAAACAAAGAAAGGGAATGCTTGGTTTGAAAGGGAATAGGTTTGGAGAGCACACCTTTATGGAGAAAGTAGATCTGTAGAATCTCTCCTCCTAAAGGTTTGTAAATAACCACACACACACAAAAAAAACAACACTCTGAGTAATCACAAATCACATTACAATTTTCAAGGAAAGCATCATTAATATGGTTTTTTGGTTGCAATAATCAAAAGAAGAGAAACAAAACAAGATCCTGCTGACAGAGGAATTATTCATATAGGACTAAAATCATAAAGGATTCTAAATACCTAAAAGAAAAAAGCTATGGTGAGGTGTGGAGTATTCAGAAAATGTAGTTGCATGACAAAATACACGACCAGACAAATCCATGTTTGCAAACATCTCCAGTTTATAAAATGAGCAAAAAAAGTTTTAATTCCACACTGCATCATACAGTCTTCGAACATTACAATACTATGGTGAGAGTAACTGAGGAAAGGCAAAAAAACATTTAATATCAAGAAGTAGAGTTCTGTACCTGCCCTCATCTAATTATGTTTTAGCTAATATAGAGTGTGCTGTAAGGGTAAACAAATGACGTGCTGTGTGACACACTGGTCAATGTTTATTGTTATTCTGTCACACATTATTATGTGTGATGTTTGTAAACACGGAAGTAAAATGCATCTGTATTTTGAGCTATGGTGGTTTAAGACTATATATACACTATATATTTTCCATAAATATATGGAAATATATGGAATATATTTTCCATCTTCAAATAAAGTTCAAAAAACATAAGCAAATATATCAAATATTTAAATTAAGGAAAGGTTTAGGTTTATTTAGGTTAAAAAAATTGCTGATTGAACTTTAATTGGATATTTGTTTACTTCACTCATCTGTTAATGTATCTATCTGCAGCTTTAATGGACCAAATTTTAACCCATGGTGTCCCATGTGAGAAACCAGTCGGCTGTAAGAAGACTTCCTCTGGCTGAGGATGATATTCAAGACTCGAAAGTTCTCCAGTTTGGCTAAACTGCAACATATCCACAAGCCATCGAAGGGACTTTCTAATTAATAAGTTACCACTCAGGCACTTTCAATGCTTTCTAAGCAGTTGAAAAAGTTCCTTAACTTCCTCCAACCCTGTACGCTTTGTAGTGCCGGAGCGTCAGCTCTTAAAGTCAAGGAGCTTGCTAGTTTTCCCCTGGAGACCATCCCTGAGATTTCCCTTTGCACATTTCCCCAAGACTACTGAGAGTGGCTGGTGATAACGCGGTTTAAGATGCTAACACCTCGCCATTAACATGTGGCCAGTCCTAGCACCCTCTCATCGGCGCCCCGAGGGTTTCTCCCTCTGAAATGCTCTTTTAGCAGCTCCCTGACAGGCGGGCGCTTGGCTTTCTAGTTAATTAAAGGGAAAAACATGGCCTTAACTGGTGCATGGTCGCGCCCAGCCTGCATAATGGGACGTAATTAACTTCCCCTCATCGCTGCTTCACTTCAAAGGGTCGGTTTTGAGTCAGCCATGCACACACACACACACACACCCACACACATATAAGATGTGTATTTATTACTGCTGCTGCACACAGATATGCCCAGAGAAATAGATCCCTATAGCGCTCCTCTGGGAGTTACATACACCAGCATGAACTGTCGAGTAGATCCCGGAAAAACTTGTTTCTGCTGACTTGTGAGTGAGTGTTGACTATGCAGGCACACTCAAACATACACACATACATGCTCAGAGTGGTATTACAGAAATCAGGGTCTCCAGGTTTGAATACTACTCTCACATATCGCCAGTGTGTGATGCTGAATCTTGGTACGCACTCTGCTCTGTTGCTTCCCCTCTTCTAATCTGCCCCTCCTTCTTCCATATGACAGAAAGGAAAGCAAATCCTTTAAGAGGGTGGACAGACTGCAGCACAGGCTTTACGAACTGACTCTCATTCTCATCTTCATGCAGTGTACATCTGCTGCACCTACACCATTTTTGCTGACCGAGTGCGAATAGTAAATTGCGAATGTTCACTGATATAAAAGACAAAACTTTTGGTACTCTTTTTTGAGCTTGAAGAAAAGTATTGGTATTAACTTACTTATCTTTTCTGTCTTTTACTATCATCCAAGATTGATGTATTGATTACCATAATTACATTTTTTTTCTTTTGCTTGTTCTTTTTTGCCCTTACACACACACATATACCCACAAATACACACACACACACACACACACTCAGACACCCCACAGCCCTCCTTGTTGCAGTCCAAACACTATAAAAAAAAAAGCTACTGAATGCTGACATCTGCCACATGCGTTTGGCGGCGGACATCGAGGTGTGCCCGATGTTCGGGGAGACAGTCCTTTTTTTTTTTTTTTTTTTTTTTCCTTTCTCCCCAACCAAACCAAGTTACCGTGAATTTCCCAGCTGTGAGTGAACGAGCAAGCGACGAGGCTCGGCCAAATCGGACTGATGGCTGGGCTCTGTTTGCCTTTTGCTGTTATTTATTCATGTGTTTATTCTTCCTGTCGTTATCCCCTCTCATCCTGCATCCCTCCATCCTTTCCTGCCCCCCAAGTGCCAAGAAGGAAACAATGTCTTGTTACATCAGGTGTGATACGTACCCTCCACGAGCCCAAACACCCACCGCTCCCCATTTTCAGTCGTGTGTCCCAAACAGTCCGCAATACTGGAAAAAAAGTGTGCAGTTTATTGTAACTAAACAAATCTTGACTTGGGCTTGAAAATGTGAGCTAAGCCCGTCACAACCTGTTTCTAAATAATGTGTAGCATAAGCAGAGACTGAATGGTATTGCTCTTTGTCAGCCCAAAACACAACCAAGCCCAAAAAATTTCTCTTGATTTTCTCATATTAAATTACCAGTAATAGTATTTTTCAACATAAGTCCAGTCGAGTTCTGTCGGGTTCGGTCATTTTGCACGCAAAATCTGCAAATACATCCCAGATGTTCGTGTGTTCAGAATTCACTTTGGTACATCTGAACAACTGTAATGTTTGTAAATATAATGCTCTGAATTAATAAGCTGTCGGTATGCTGGCTTTTGTCCAGCGTGTCTGTCATGGTGGAAGATGAGATGCGTTTGGCGCGCTGAACAGGGAAAGGGCCGGACAGCTAAACACTTATTGGCGGTGGGGGTCCGACACGCGCATGTGTGTACTTGTGAAAACACAGATTGGTCTTCATTGGTCAACATCGTGTGGACACCTCCCTTACATTATAACACATGTCTTACCCTTTGCAGACTCAGTGAACCACACACACACACTCTCACACACACACAAACAGTCACCCCTGCCCCCCCCATGGTGAACAGTTGCCATGTCGCAGTTGGTTGTCCCTGGATGAGCTCCACGGTTACCCTGAATTTACATGTGTGCTAATTAGACTGGAAGAAATGATTGGCTGCTCACAACATCGCAGTAAAGAGGGCCCAGATGCGCGCACATACACACACACACACACGCTTTGTTTTACACACACATGCACACATGCTTGTATGCACACACATACACATATAGGCGTCCCCATACACACTGCCCTGGTGGACAGTAATGCATTAGGGCGTGCCCCATCACACTGTGTCAAGAGACACACCTCGGCTGAGTTTGGGTTCTGTCACATATGATTTACTCCCCGTCAGACAACCTCACACCCCTCCCTTCTGAGTGTACAAATCTATCTCCCTCCAAGTCATGTGTGTGTATGTATGTATGTGTGTGAGTGTGTGTGAGAGAGAGAGGGGGGGGGGTTGACCAGCATAAGAAAACAGTTTATGGGCTTCAAGCTGCACATTAACTATTTCCTCTATACTCTATATTTGAGAGTAGTTTCCATTGCGGATAAGCCAATACAATATGCTGTTTTGTCGTGTGTATTTTGTATGTGGCTCTAATAAAAAATAACATGAATGTGCATAGGTCCATATGTAAATGATGTGGGGATGTGTGTGTGTGTGTGTGTGTGTGTGTGTGTCAGGGTGGTTAGGATTGAAACCCCCACAGAGTTTCTCCGTAATAGTCCTAAATCAGCAGCGGCCTTGTAATAATAACATCTCACCCTGTGTTATTCCTGCTGCAGTTCTATGTGCTCAGGCCCCCCATCTCCTGCCAAATAACCCCCTTTGATGTCTGTGCTGCTGGCAGGACAGTGGGCTCTTTACCATGAGCCTCACACGATCACACAGTGGAAAGAAAGAGTGAGAATGAGTATATGGGGAGTGAGAGAGAATGATATTCATACGCTCATACAGTATGAACTATATATATCTCAAATATACCGTCTTTCTCATTACATCTAAAGGGTTTTCTTTTGGGTTTTTACATGACATCAGTGCAGCCTGCTTTAGTGTTAGCTTCACAAAATTGACTCTTCATGTGTTCTTTAGCACACATTCTTCACACGTTTCTTTTACCACAATCTGAATGTCACTGAGAAGTGTTTCTCAACTGAGCTGAGACCTAAAAGTGGGTCATGAGATGTTTTGGGGCTGTACAGAGAAGAATGTTTTTTTTAATCGGGCCATCATTTCATAGATGAGGTCAAATTTGATTACCCAGAACCTCTTTACCGTCAGTTTTCACACCAGCTTCTACCGTTCTTTAGCTTCAGCTTTACACCCCTAAAAGAGGGTGTGTATAAAGAGCACAGAGCATCAGTTGTTCAGAAGCCCTGTGTATGTGTGTGTACATATGCATGCGTGTGTGTGTGTGTGTGTGTGTGTGTGTGTGTGCGTGTGTGTGATAGCGAGAGAGAGAGAGAGAGAGAGAGACACACACACACACACAGTAACAACAGCAACTCCATGCTAGAGCACAGTGAAAATATTGCTGAGACACCACTACTTGATTCGGTCAGACAAGAAGGAAATACTCCTCCAGCACTATGTCAAATATTTTGCTCTCTTCCTTCTTCGCTTTCATTTTGCCATCTATTCCTTTTCTCCCTTTTTGTTTCTTTCTCTCCCAGAGGAAGATGAGTGATATGCCAATTTTGTTTCTTTTTCTATTCTTTCGGAAAAGCATGAGTTTCCACTTAATGAATTTTGAATAATTTGATTATTTATGCATGTGTTAAAACATGAAGCCCACACTCACAGTAATTGCAAACAAATGTTTACATGCAGTTTCATGCATTACGGATTCCAAACCATCTGTTTCTGTTATTTACTAAGTTGTTGGACTTACTATAATTAAATATTTCGGGTGGCTATCTTCTGCATCACTCAGACAGGAGGGACCCACACAGGGAGCATTGGTACAAAATGTTACTGCTGACACAAAATGTCTTTGCAGAGGCAGAAGCAGAGTTCCAGAGTCGTAGGGACGTTTTTGTTTAATACTTCTTCTTTATTGGATATTACACGGTGGTGAGAGCCTAAAAAGTTAGAACACATGGTATGCACCTTAGCCAACTGATCCACTGAGCGCCCCATAAGTATAAACATGAAGCCTCATGCTTTAGATGTCTGTGGGATGTAGACTGACACTGCACACTGCAAATATTTAGCCATGTTATTGCTCATAAGCATCAAGGTTTTGGGGATGCTTGTGGTAACGCAACCAGGGAAATACAGTATTGTTTAGCTTTGCAGACAGTGACAAAGACAAAGCAAAGACTTTTGTGTAAGCACATGAATGCTCACACACGCGCGCACACACACACACACACACACACATAAACAAGAGCTACAGAGAAAAAGGATGCTGTCTTCTCATTCTCCTCTGAAAGACAGGACAGAAAGGGAGAAGAAAGGAAGAGCAGTCAAACTTGAAAGAAAACATTACAGCATAGTAATGATGATAATATTACTCTTTCAAATATATCAAAGCATAGAGAAAGAGCAAGACAGAGAAAGTGTATGCGAGTGCGTACGTGTGTGTCACACCTCCAACAATAATACCTTTCAAATGGAACAGAAAACTGTTTTCAATTTTGCCCCCTCCATTGATTCTGAGGTATCTAGAGCCCCTCTAGAAAAAAAGGAAATCATCCAATTTAGAGAAAGAGGGACGAGCGAGAGAAAAATTTGAAGCCCCAATTACAAGTAATTACCACTTTTCGCTCTCAACATGGTGAAATGATTTGATTCCTTTCAGAGGGGTAGTCTGGTTTAGCTCAACACAGACAACTCCCTCTGCCTTGTGTTAGTCTTTGGCGGTGGTTAAGACGCTCATTTGGTGAAGATAAAAGAAGGGCGGTGAAAATGACGGAGCTGGAGGCGGATGTTCTGGCTATAAATCATAGAAGGTGGTATTGAGATGAAACGAAGGTACGTGCCACGACAGCCGTTTGCTGCGACCAACATTAGGGATGATAAAATAAATAGATCTCTGAGGCGCTCGAGAGGTAGGGCTCGTGTGTGTGGGGTGTGTGTGTGTGTGTGTGTGTGTGCGTGTATTCGTGCATTGGTTGTGTTATGTGTGTGTTTTGTAGCTGGCCTTGCAAACAGGGGAGGATGTCCTTCAGCGAACCAGTTTAGCACCAGTTTAGATTAGACTGCCAGGTTTGGGAAATTACACCGTAGACCAAATCCAAATGCTGTAACGGTGAGATTTTGTTTTTTTTTCCATTTCAGATTTCTACGGTCTGTAACGCATATCACTGCTCTTAATGAATGCAATCATTCAATGCAGTGTAAGGCAGAAATGGCCTGTGTTAATAGCGTCTTCAAAACAACCATATTGGGAGGCGCGCTGATATAAAACAACACTACATAATAGGGACGGGACAATATGCTTATCTCACAATATGATTCGATACACGATATGTGGTTCACAAATCTGTCTAGCGATGGCATTGGCTTGCTAGAATGTAAACAACAATTTAAAAATGTCATTACAAAGTGCAAATAATATCATTTGGATGGAGAGCTTGTGAAATTGTGACTGTCAAACCATTTCATTTCTCTGCCCCTTGATACTTATTGTCACATTTTTGTATTGCGATATATTGAATTTCGATATATTGTCCCATCCCTACTACATGATATCCCCTAGTATTCCAAACAGTCAAATAAAGAGCTGCAATTTCCAGATAGGAGAAATTCTGTCCAGCGTGTGGTCATTTGCAATCGGATGAAAGGAAACTTGTTACATTTGAGCACAAACACAGCAGCAGACAAATGAATCTAATGACTGAATACAATCAAGCTGTGAGGCCTTGCTTTCTCAGACGCTCACCAACAAGCATCTGTTTTGTTCACTTGGCCTTTACAGTAACAGTGAACACGCTGTCAGTCTGCCATGATGACAGTACAGTGGGAAAAAACCACAGAACAAATACAACAGACTAAAGACCGTTTTTCACCTGTGGAGAGACTACGGGATAAAAAACAAACTTGTTTCGAGGGTGATGTGACCCCTCTTACACCTCAAATCGCAACAAAAGCCCCTGGAGACATACGGAGAACGTCTGTCTGTCTCAGAGAGCTCCTGCTCCTCTTAGGCAGCCGCAACACACAGGCACACACACACAGACACACACACAAACAGGTGTAAAGAGCTGCAGACGCACATTCACACACGCACGCACACACACACACACACACAAACCAACACCTCCTACTTTCTGCCAGTATTGCATCTCAACATCCACACAAGACAAATACAGTTCCAATCCACCTGGTCGTTTGATGGCTCACACACTCACACATGACAATGCATTGATTTTTTTTTCCTCTCCCTCTTCCCCCTCTCTCCTAGCTCTGTTGAGCGCGTAGACAGGGCGGTGTGGAGAAATCCATTAAGCCGACACTTCTCGTTTCCATTGACTGACAGGCCTTGACGGGCTCGGGCTTTTGGCCCACCCGCTTGACTGGCAGCTCGACAGTTAAACAAGCCCTCCAGTTGCTATAATAGTTTAAAACACTTTCAATTACCCGAGTCAAACAAATCCTGCAGACGAGCGCTCGGGTGCTTCTCTACAAGCAATCCCACACCCCAGCGGGTCCTTCTCCGCCTATCGTTTGGTTTATCTGGAGATCCCACACGCTACGATGAAGGGGAAGAGTTTTTCTGGTCAAAGCAAGCATGAAGTCAGCAAGGGAAATTGGAGGGTACAAGTTGTGGGGTATTGAGAAGTGGGGGATGATTTTAAGGTTTTCTCGTGGTATTTCACAACTCTCAACTGTCTGTGTGTTTGTGCATGTGTCTGCATCTACATCACACTTAGGCTACAGAGTCCCTCCATGTATTTGTGATTGCAAGATTTATAACAAAATTGACAACCAAACCGTTTTGACCAACCTCCTCGCTCTTACTTTGAAAAGCACAAATTAGTCAATTAATCAATTAAATCTAAGGATAATAAACACTCTCATTAATCACTTGTTAACAAGCACTTCACAGCAGTTTCATCAGTTGACTTGCAGTTTTCAACAGTCTTTACGTCTTTATTGCCAGTAAACAGATTTTTTTTCCATTTTTCAGAAAAGCTTAACTAAAATCAAGCAAAACAACACAGAAAAACTTTTACAGAAATGTTTAACAAAATGTAGTATCATTATTTGATTGTTAGATGACTGAAACATTTCAGCCCTCGAGAGCCCCCGTCTTAAATTATAAGTCTTTCAAAACACTCATAAAACTCACATAAATGTGATTTTTTTGCGCTATTCCCTTTGTCTGTAAAGCAACAGAATTACTGCAGTATTATTTTAGTCTGTGTCTTGAGTTATGTTTTTTTTGCGAATGATGCCCTGCTGTATGACTGAATAAATTACAAACACACTTAGCAATTAATAGATAGCATGCTGTGGAAAGCCTTTTATTTGGAAATAAAATGTAATTATATAATAAAATAGTATTTGGAAAACAGCTTTTCTGCAATAGACGTGATGCATCATAGATATTGATTTCCCTTGTGTTTTTGTATTTTAGAAATATGTCATTGATTAGTGTAGTTTTAATATCAACTGTTTAAACATCAGACTGAGTTCAATTAATTTACAAGCTTCTGAAACACAGAAGCAGAGACTATCCTTCTGAATCAAAGCCTGTCTGTGCTATTGTCAGCATCACAGCATAAAGATTTCTACAACTCAAACACACCATGAAAGGTCAAGGAATGTGCTGTATTTATTTATTTAGGAGTCATTTTGTAATGTCTGCAGGTAGAGCAGTGTCTGTTAAATTGTTCCACTGTACTGTATCCGTACAAAACGATCCTTTAACAAAACTGAACACCTCTTGATGCATGTATTGTATTGTAGATTTCGCTGAGACAAATGAGCAGTAACTATTACATTGTCTACTAAAGGGAGGCAACTGATGCCTAATGTAGGATGACTATGGAATATATGAGAAGAGAGTCTTGCACACGGCACTCGCCCGTTTTTACCTACATGACAAAATGTTACGTGAATGAGGGGGGTAGTGACTGATGAGGGTGATCGCCACGGTGACCGGAGAAAATGGGCGAAAACATGTCTATATTTTAGAGGTATGATCTGGGAGTCAGTAAGAAAAAAACATGGTAAGCTGTAGAATTCATAGAATGATTGTAAATTATTTGCAACTAATAAAAAAAGAATAACTTTTCTTATAAGTTTATGCAAAGGCCAGTAGATATTTCTTTTATGTTCCATAAGCAAGGGAGTTGTAATCAGTGCCTTCCATCCAAGTCCATATTTTTAAAGAAAAAAATAAAGGCAAAAGGAAAAAAAAACGACCAATTACCAATTTAAAATATGCATATATATTTTGTCCTTATTGTTTCTATCACTTTTCTGCCATTCGGGATGTTAAGGACCCTTGGCGTTACACCTTATCCGGAGGTTCGTTTGTTTATGCACAATTATCTGGCATCACCAGCAGCACCTTGGGCCCTCGCTGCAATAATAATCTCCCTGTTTCCCCAGAAACACAAGACACACACCAGCAAAACAGTGAAGTCAATCCCTTTTTGTCCTTGAGTCGTTGAAAGGGTGTGAGAAGTGTAGAGCAGGGCGAGAGTAGAAAATACTGTATGGGAAATAATGGATTCAGGTCAGGTCAGAAGGAAACAATTTTTCCACCATAGATGAGACAAAGTATTCTTATTAGGTGCTGGTACAAAAATCATCCGAATGTGTCGTCGTCAATGCCGCAGCACCTTAATCAAGATTAGCAGAGAGAGAGAAATGACAGCCCAAACAGCACAGACACACATAAGAGTAGACACACACTAGAAGATCTTGGAACTAATTAGGCACAAAAAGTTTCCATCTCAGACAAATTTTGGGGGATGCTTTAAATGACTGTAAACCAGCCTAATTGGGGCTGAATCTTTTCAAAACCTTGCAGTGTGTGTCCACCTAAAAGGTAAAAGCTGAGTTATGCCCTCCCAGTGGATAGTTTGCTCTTGTCATGTGTGAGTGTGTGAGCCAGAGCCAAAGTCCACATGCTGGACTTTGTTCTATACCGCAGGTATGCAGTATTTTTAAGTGGGCAAAATTTTGTTAAGCAGTTTGTACTTGAGGGAATGCAAATGGAAAATTAAAATTTAAATAGACTGAATTATATGTGTCATGTGTATTTGGATTGAATCTCTGTTTAGTCCTCTCAGTTTTCTTTATCAACAAAAATCTTAAAATCTGCAGTGGAATTTTCCACAACTGTGTTGCATTGTGCGCAGTATACATGCCTTCTTAAACACACTCCAGAGCAGTGTGTTGGACATGCTGCAGAGTAGCATGGGGACGCCCGAGGGGACTGTACTGGTCTTTCTTGTTCACCCTCTACACCTCAGACTTCAGATTCAGCTCTGGGTCATGCCACCTCCAGTCTGTTCAGACTGCCAGCAATCAATTTAATTCCTATAGAGCTGAGCGACCAGGTAAAGTCAATGTGTGGACGGTCAGCAAGCTGGTTGGCCAAGAAAAGTTGCCACAGCTGTCATTGGCCATCAAGAGCCAATCAGATTTGCAGGCTTCCTTGTTTCCCTACTGATGTGATTTTGTTTTATGAACAATAGTTCCGTCTGACAAGTGCAAAATAGGCAAGAAATTAATTCCAGCCATTCAAAGCTTCCCAGTTATACAACGTTTATTTCAAAGACCACAGGAATAAACATCTCAAAAATGATACTCGGAGAAAGGCCGCATCCACATTTGGGGTTGACGGTAAGCTTGAAAGTAATTTCATTTAGTTTTTTTCTGTTTATTTTCAATTAATGCTACCTAATTAGTGGTTGCCAGCTAGCTATGTTTACTCATTAAAACAACGTAACATTATGACAAGCAGTACCAGAGCAGCAAAAATACATGATTTGCCTGTTCAAAACTTTGTAGCTGCACAAGATCACTATATAGATGCAACTGGAGCCTCTCACACAGCACACAACTGGTCAGAATAGAGCGACCCATCAACCAAGTCACTTGCAGTGTGAATACTCTGTAACAGTCTGGTGGAAAGCTTCATCTGCAGCTCAGCGTCTGTAAGACAAAGGAGCTGGTAGTGGATTTCCAACTCAAGAAGCAGCTGAGGACTAAACCCGACTTCCATCCTAGACAACATTTCCCACTCCCACTATGGTGAGCTGATGCAGCAACAGAGCATCTTCAGCCCCCACCTCATCTCCCCAAGGTGCAACACAGAGCGCTTTAGGTGCTCTTTTGTGCCGACAACCATCAAACTGTACAATGCTTCCTGTCCAAACGGCCCCAGCCGCAGCCAACTAAGAGCATGCTGAAGCGGGACGCCTGCACTGCCCATACTAAATATCTGGGACTACCAAGTTTTTACAACACGTCTACATACCTAGACACTTTTTGTGCATATGTATGGCCCTCTGTAGACCTATTAATGTGAATACAACCACATTTTTGCACATCCCATGCATATGCTGCAATTTCACATATTGCTTTTTTTCATAATCTCAATTTTCCTCTCATTTGTTATATATTGCAAATGTATTGATACTTTTAGAACTTATTTCATACCGCACATATTTCATACTTTTTAATATATTCTCATATCATACATATTTTTAATTACTTTTTTTTGTCTCAATCAGTTCTACTGCTTCTGCTATTTTGCACACCCTCCTAATGCTTAAGTTTTATCTTATCTCATCTTATCTTAACAGTTTACTTACTGAGACTGCTACAGTTGCTAGATGGCCTATGTTACTTTCATTTTTTGTGAAGGCTGCATTCTCTGTGCTGTGGCATTATTCCTTAACTTCCTTAAGTAAGAACAAAAATCATTCCATGACTTCATTTACAGTAAGTAGCAGTGAGTAACTAGCAATATGCAAACACTGGACATTGTAGGTGAATTTCTGCGTGATTCTATGGCCTCTCAACTCTTTCTGCGGTGTATCTCATTTTTCCGTGACAGCCTATTTTCCATGAAAAATTCCACAATCACAGTATTCCATGGGCCAACCTATTATACTACAACTAAGAGACCTTATTGAAATAACTGTCATTGTGAAATGTTAGAGGAAAAACAGAGGGCCTGTCTTCCATGGGCATGGGGATGTGGGTTTTCATTATGTTGGACCAGGAGTTTGGGTGTTTTGGATGAAGGAAAAAGGTATGAGGGGATTCTCTTGTTTTGCCTTTATCTTTCCTTTACTCTGCTGCCTGGATTAATCTGTTGCTGTAGGTCAAAGGGTAGGTTTTCAAATGAAACAAATTAAGAAAAAAAATATGTGAGTGCGTCTATGTCTGAGTCATATGCACCTATTATAACACGCCTGATGTTACTTTTTTTTATTATAGACATGGGTACAGTAATTCCCAAAACTGTCCAAAATGTATACACTGTGTCACACATCTTTTATTATGCTTACTTGGTTGATTGGTCAGTTTTTTGATGTGTAAAGTCTGTAAAAAAACACCTAGGAAAAGTGCTAGGAAAATGTTCATGGTGTTAAGGGAATCTAACTCTCTACTCTTGTTGTGGCTCTCTACATCCACACATATTTACAGAATAAAGAATTTGATAATAAACTCTTTCTGAATGAGGTCCAAGATGATTGGAGGTTGGACTTTCACACAAATAAATTCCACTAGTTTGTCTGTACCGTTTCTGCTCAATTTTGAGTCGCATGACCATTAGTAAGAAAGCCAACGAGAATGTAAGTGAACAGGCTTGGAAGTGAAGGAGGACTATCGTGACAAATTCTCTCTCTCCTTACCCGGGCTTTCTATCCAGGTCAATACAGGCAGGCGCCACAGTGCAAACAGCCCAGGACACGCCATGTAAAGTGACTCTACAGTCCTCCATCCCCCACCCCCTCGGACACTATTCGCCCTTAACAACAACCATTGATTTTTTCCCTGATGAGGATCTAGCCGGCATTTAATCTAACATTGTAGCCCCTCGCTGTAGGACATGGCTGAGCATGTCATGTTAATCGATTAGTCACAGCAACCAGTGTAGGTTGAGCACTTTACTTCTGTTGTCGAGAAGTGGCTTTGACCGAGGATATCTTTAAAAGTATCTATCTATCCATCTATCTATCTATCTATCTATCTATCTATCTATCTATCTGTATCTATTTGTCTGTCTGTCTATGGAGAGAGGGAGAAAAAGAGATTAAGTTTATAATGACTATTTTGATAAGGCATAAAAATGTAAGTTCATAATTTCCTTCGTTTTTCCCATTAAAAGGGCAAAGGAGAGCAGGATTATGGTATGGTAAAAGCCTCTAAGCCTAATGATAATTTACATTTATTCAAACCACTTCAAGGCACTATCCACATGTGACTAAATACACCATCAAGCCTCTTGAGTAGCCTATTGTTTACAGAAATTCTGACTTGACCAATGGTGGTGCGATCAAAACACGAGTGGGTGTCTACCCATAATCCCTCTCTTTGTCTACTACAAAACCCTCTTTCGGCAAGGACATTGGTTTTAAATACTGCCATATGCAAATCCTTGCATGCAATTTGCATTTTTAAATATTTCAAGCCCTCAGATTCATTGGATTCTCGGGGCGTGCTGATCACAGATTTACACACTTCTGTCATATTTCAATATTTGTATGGTTTCAACAATAACTCAGGAATGCATATAAACTTAATTACACCCTTAGTTAAATTATTTCCAGCTGTAAAAAATATGTCTGCATTTGTGCCTTCTTCTCCCATTACCTATCCAGCTACAAAGCCACAGGAGTCTTATTTACACCTTTCTCACTGGAGCTTTTCAGCCCAGCTTTAAACACATTAACACTTTGCTCATCATGATTCCCCTCCATGACAAATTCAAATGAAAGGAGTTGTGATTTTGTTGGAAAGGGAACGTCTCTTCCTCTTACTGTACACCTTTTGCATCATGTGGACACTTTTTTTTTTTTTGCTTTTCCAGCGTTGCAATATCGCCTAAGTTGTGACAAAATGTTAGGCAGAAAGAGAAAAGAACAACGGGAAAAAATTATAAATACATACAAATAAATAGGATTCATATATCTGCTGTACTGACACGCATCGTTAATAGTAGATGAGATGCATGATGCCTCTGGTTTCCAAACTATACAATCAATTATTTTTCTTATTTATTCAGCATAGCCTGATTCTAGCAATAACCATACAGTCTGAAACATAAAACACAGCGCAAACATTTTATCTAGGTCTCTGTTTCATCATACACAGCATCTCCATCACGCATAAATAAATAACCAACATATAGACCGCATTCCTATTGTACATCAAACAGCGGCAAGATTACATGTGACAAGGCTGGCAATTAACAATTTTTCTCACTCAGAATTCAAACTATAAAAAAAGATGATCAAGGGTGGTTGATATCCACAGACTATGCATAATTTATGTGGCTGGTACAAAATACTGTTCTGTTGCCGTTCTGTTCATTCACTCAACTAATTCATTGAAATAAAGCGTCCCAAAGGGGTATCCATGTAATCAACCCTAATCCCAGATTGATCTGAAAGGAGTCAAAGACAGAAAGCTGGGGAAATCTGGGAAAGCTCTCTGTCATAAGAGGAGGACAATCTTCTGCTGCGGGAAGCTTGGTGATCCTAAGAAACAGTTTAGGAGCTCGGGTTTCTGAGCCATTCAAATGAAGGGAAATGAATACCTCTTGCACAACACTGATATCGGGTTTGAAGAACAATGAAGACCGATGATAACAGAGACGATACTATTAACGAAGCTGACATGATTTGATGTGATTCAAGTAGCTTCATATAAGCTTTCGAGATTCTGACTGAGTTTAAAAGTTAGAGAAAATGCTTTAGCTAAAAAAAATCAAGAGGCGCTGCTCTGTATGTTTCTCCTTTTTTCTGACACGCCAGAAAAGAAAATCTCAATTTCCTAAGGTTTCTTAGGGCTATTACTGTTTGTGTTAACCTGATGCTGTTCATATCAACAATGCACACTGATTTGAATAGGGTCTAGTGTGTGTGTGTGTGTGTGCATGTATGTATTTATTCTGGTACCACTGAAGCTATAATGCAGTCCCTGGGAGAAAGAAAGCACATGTGTACAAAGAGGGAAGGCTGAGATTCCAGGATCCTGCAAGAGAAAACACAGGAACACTGTGTAATGAAACCCCGGGGTCTTTTTCAGTGATTACAGGAGAGAGATGAGAAACAACGCGTGCAGACAGAAAGAGGAAGATCATTTGTTATTGCCATGTCTTTTATGTTGTACTGTATATTTCATATGCACATACACCTCCTATTTCACTTCGCCGGAGCCAAAGTGAAGCACTGCATGAGACGGTGGTGAAGCAGGGAACGCTCAAGTGATGCATGTTAAAATGGAACTCATCAACATTTTTGTTCTCACTCCTCTCAAAAGTAGAAACTAACATTTGCCACTTACTTTAGAAAATGATATTTTGGCCACAAACTGCCCAAGAAAAAAATGAAAAAGTGAAAAAGCAAAAATGACCATATTCAACAATGAAACATCATAAATATTTTCCCAATTATATCCCTAACAGTTTATCATCCAGCTCCTCCACATCTGCAGTGTTAACCTTATCCCCAACCACCTTTTCTCTCCATTAGTGTAGCGGTGGGGACAAATTATGGCCTCGGTCTTTGCCTTTGTTGCAATTACCCTCTCGACACACACTCTCCTCCACTCTCACACTGCTAGACCAGAGCTTCATACATGAGAGGACTTCTCTTCTCGGGGAGCTTCACTGCATTATCCCTTTCCCACGGACCCCGCAGCCTCAGCTCGTCCCAGTTTGAGTAACATACAGCGGGCTGAGTGTTGCTCTTCATGCCCTCTACCACAGCAACCGAGACAGCATGGAATCTAAAGGCTGTGAAGCAAACTAAGTTAAAAAATAATATAATAAATTCTCTATAAATGACATTTAATGAACAATAAACTATTTTATTTTTTGTAATAGATGCCACTTTTATTTCAATCAGCCACATTGGTCTGAGGAAATATATAAGAGAATGATTAGAATAGAGTAGATATTAGTTAAAATAACAACTGATGCATTTTCTGCTTTATTCCCCATCATTAGTCCTGAGTGAAAAATACATTTTGTTGCTCCATATTCTGCCAATAAGACATGCACTAAAACTCGACAACAGCAGCATTGGTGTTTTATGCTGCCAAAGCAGGTAGAGGAATTTTAAGACAGTTTCAAAGGTCAGCTAGCTCCATCTACTGATCACATATGGCCAACAAAGTCAAATGGTACACATCAAACCATGCCACATTATTAGTAAATGGTTACAAATGTTGCTGAGAAGGCCTTATTGTTGTCCCCTACATCAATTGTTTTACTTATCTGTATTTTTTTTTAAAGATGCTTTGTTTTATTCATCTGTATTTGGTTTGACTTTTTCTTGACAAACAATTATTCGTATAAGAGGCTGTGAGTGTTGTTCTTCATCCGCTCCCTGACTCAACCAGGGCCACATGACAGTAAGGGATCTACAAGGTGTGAAGCAAGATGATGCTTATTTAAAGATGAAAAAAATCTAATCAATAAAATTAATAAATGAGATTTAATGAACCAAACTGTTTTTCTGTAATATTTCCAATTTCTATTTCAATCATTCACGCTTGGCTGAGAAATCATTACAGACAACTAATAGCTCATGATTTGGTTCATCACATGCAATTTCATCTTTATTGTTTTCCCCATCCTCTTCCATATTAACATCAATATCTTAAGGGAATCTTCTTTTTTTTTTATGTACTGAGTGAAAAATAGATTTTTGTACAATGAACGCACTCTAAAGTTCCACCAACATCTAAAAGACATACATTAAAATCTCTGAGACAACACCAGTCATGGTGTTTACAGCTGCATGCTGCCAACACCAACAGGGAGTTAAAGCTCAAAAGCAGTTCAGAGGTCAGCTGGCGCCATCTAGCGATGTCACATGGCTAATACAGTCAGATGCAGTTTGAGTAATAGAGATGGCTGAGTGTTGTTCTTGATCCCCACTCTGACATAACCACTGCAACCAGGACGGCATGGAAACTAATAGGTGTTAAGCAACATGGTTTTGAGTAAAAGATAAAGGAATAACATCAATCAAATCTTGATTAATGACATTTAATGACTGATCTTTTTTTTTTTCAATATGTAGACTACAAATCATATTTAAATTATTACAAATTATTAGCAATTTGATTCATCAGATGCACTTTCTGCTTTGTTGTTCTTTGGTTTTCTTCATTATTGAATATTTGGTGGATATTGTTTTATTTTCACTCATTTGCTGAGCGAAAAATATATTTTGTTGCAAAATGAATGTGCTCCATTTTCTACCAACACCTCAAAGACCCATTAAAATGTTCCAGGCTATACCAATCATGATCATTTATAAGTGTATGCTGCCAATACAGGCAGAGGAATGTTAAGCTCAATGGCAGTTTCAGAGGTTAGTTGGCTCCATCTACTGATCACATACAGTATGGCCAAAAAAACCCAAAAACAATTGAATGCAATGGCACAGATCACAACATGCCGCTTACAGTAATAAGGAAATGATTGCAGATGTTGCTGAGAAGACCTTGTTGTTGTCACCCTTACAAATTATTTAACAAAACCGTCTCATATTAAGGGCAAAAGCAACAGAACACAGATTGCCCCAGTTGGAGCAACACAGAGATGACTGTCTGTCTGTGTCTGTCTCTCTCTCCCTCTCAGATGTCTGCCTGCTTGCCCGCTTATAAAAACCTGGTTTCCCCACTGCCTCGTCTCTCCAGTCCATAACCATACTTTTTTCCTTTATTATTAATAAACATAATGGTTAACCATTGAGATACCGTGTGGAGTCGCTCTATTGTTGTGACTTTCACAAGCCAGTCATAACAGTCGGGGCTCGTCCTAAAGTGGATTTTGGTAATGTCTAATTGACTGCTTGAGGTCGGGATGTTGCACACGGTTTGTGTAATTTTGGGAGGCCCACGGTAATTGGTTTTCCTACAATTTGTGTGTTGTTGCTTTGGATTTGTATTGATTTGGTTTTGTTGTTGCCTACAGGTTGGGGGGTGGAGTAATTAGGCCCTCCAGTCTTCACACTACACCAGAGTTACGCTGCCTTGGTGCAGGCTGCGTAACGAGAAAGCTAAGTGCTGCTCACATGCTGAATCTCATTTCAGGAGTGTGTAAACTCCAAGCCCTCCTCCAGTCAGAGAGGCAGCCTCCATGTGATGCATTATGTAGGCTACGTCATGTGAAGGGACACTCGCACGGAACGAAAGTTAACGAGGACAAGTGAACCGGCATAAATACCCTCGCCACTGCATCTGTTGCCATGGAGAACACTATAGCAGAATCTTGGTTATTCATAAACTAAAATTAATTTGACTCTTAGCTACTCTAAGAATAAAGACTAAAATCGTTTTGCCTCCTTTCATACTCACCATCAGCCAAGACGAACATTTTAGGCCATTTTATACCTATAGGTGTAGCATTGGCTGAACTTACTAAAACTGTTTCAGTTGACTAGACAGTACATTTGGGCTGGTCAAAAGCTGATGATATACCTCAAAAGGCTATTGAGGGAGACTGTTGAGGCAGTAGCAGTGTCTGCTAAGCTTTTAGAAGCAGTTCAGGCTCACATTGCTCCTGTAAGTCCACCATTTAATCGTAGTAATTTAATCGTATCTTCACATTTGAGCAATACATGGAATTGGAGAAAGAAATCGAGCGGGAGAGGTTACAGTTCCAATTGGAGAAAATAAGAGGGAGGCAGCACTAGAAGGGAGATGTTACAGAGGGAGGCAGAAGTAGCTCCAGAACAGGAGAGATTAAGGATTGAACAGTTGAAATTGGAGCTGATGAGCGAAGGAAAGGCTAATGAATCTCTTTTGGCTACTGGTATCTTAGATCAACCTGTTGCGGCAGGTGCTGAGTTTGTTGTTGCTGGCAATTTGCGCTTACTACCCAAGTTCAATGTAAAAGACCCTGACTCATTCTTTGCACTGTCTGTCCGGAAAGTGAACTAGAGGGGGTTCCATCCAGTTAAGGGTTGACAATGACAACCTGACAATTTGCAGGTAGACCATGTAACTCAAGTTGTGGTGCCCTCCAAGTTTAGAAACCTAAGTGTTTCACATGATGGAATTGCTGGTCATCTAGGAGTGAAGAATGACCGTGTCCTGCATCATTTCTTTTGGCCTTGTTTGAAACGGGATGTATAGCATATTGTAAACTCTGGGTCCACCCCATTAGCATGTGCCGCTGTGCCGCTCGTTACGTAGCGGCAAGGGCGGAGAAAACTGCTTAAATGGAGTGTAATCTGTCAGCTTGTGGCATGGAGAATGGTTATGGTTTTGTGAAAGCCTGCACTACATTTATCAATTCATGGTTTTACCCATCTCCATTGCTCGCTCTGCACATGTGTCTTTCTTTGGTTACTACGTGTCCTCGCTGGTCTGGCCGAGCCTTCAGAAAGGAACAACCGGCATCAGCCGTTTTTAAATGAGATTACAAGAGTAGAAACCGCGCCCACCTGGGCCAAAAGCAGTGCACCGGGACACCCTAATGGAGCACACCCTCTGTCACACTTCTTCACAAGCCAGTCACAACATCTGGCACAATCATTAGCGTCTGGAAAAATGAATATATATATATATTGTAACGTGTACAATTTCCATTCCAATCAACCACAGCTGGCTGAGGAATTATTAGTGATTTCTAATAACTCTGATTTGGTTCATCAGATACATTTTCTGCTCTGTTGTTCTCTCCTTCATCATTATGAGCATTACATCTTTGTTAAAAATGTGAAAAATGCCTTTTGTTGCAAAATGAATTCACTCCTCTGCAATTCCAGTTGCAGAGGTCAGCTGGCACCATCTACTGATCACATGTGGTTACTAAATTAAACACAATAGCACACATCACACCTCACATCACAACATGCCCCTAAATAGCAAACAAAAGAAAAACTAGCTTATACTAGTTTCAGGCTCACCACCTGTTTTGTCTGTGAAGCTGAACACAACAGCTTAAAAAATCAAAACCAAGTATATCAATTGCACAATTCATGATTTCCAATAATTTCCAACATCTAGGCTAAACTGATGACATCACACAAACAAAAGACCCAACACAACTTGCTTAGGCCTATATTTTAGTCTCAAGAGGAGGTGAATCTGGTGCATTGCATCCAAACAAATAAACAAAGGGAAGGACACAGCAGGAAGAGAGAGAGAGGGAGAGAGAGAGACAAAGGGAATCATCCTTCATTCAGACCTATTTCCATGTTGAGCTTACACTACTCTTAGGGATCTCATTCAGCTCCGCTCCACTTTTCTGTTTGAGAACCAAGTGTAAAAGTAAGTAGCTCACCCAACAAGACTGAAATGTTAATAAGAGTACTATTTATAGGTGACTGAAGAAATCTAATCCATCATGTGTAGAATGTCATGCAAAATGTATCATTTGCTCTCTCTTTTTTGGAATGAAAAGTTACATTTTAAAATAGAAAAGCTACAGTACATGTTTTGAGATTCCTGTTAAGCTAAAAACGATCCCTGCATTCAGAAAAGTGACGTATTTTTCACATAAGGAACTATTCCGCCTGATCAACCAGCAACATACCTACAACAAAAGCAGAATACAATAAAATGAATCACCCATGTAAAACATTGTTCCTGTTTACCGGGAAGGTAAGGTAGTCAGGGCTCAGCGGTTGTCACGGTGATTGTTAGTGTCGCCTACTTGTGGATTTATGTGGTACAACAATAACATTTTGCAATGACACAGACCTGTGTTTAGCTACAAGTTAAAGCCCACTATCCTACTACTAACCCACTACTAACATACTAAGTACAATATCTGAGAAAGTGTTAGACGAAATGCATGCTGCAAGGGCAAGGTACTGGGTAGTCACTGATTTCTCCAAACGACCACGTCTCTCTTTTTAAGTGGGAAAATTTTGAAATTTATCCCCCTCCATTCCAACAGTTAAGCTACAACTGACGGCACAACAGAGACTTCAGGAATATCTGACTTCAGACTGGCACCAGAATTGAATTCCCCTTTCAAACCAGCAATAGACATTTCTTTCCACACTCATCACAGCAGTAATTTTGTCTTATCATTAATATCCAGATTTTAGGCGCATCACAATGTTGTTATGTAGCCCAAGTTATCTTTCAATGAAAATGTAAAAATATGGTATGTTGATTGATCACCTCGCCTATCTCTAGCGCAGTGAGCGCACACAGTTTTGCTGCATTTTAATTTAGCTAAATTTGCCAGCTAGGGCTTCACTTATTACTTTCAGTGACCTAATGTGTTTTTTAAGGACAAGATGAGCAGTAATCAGAGGGGTAAAAATCATTGCAGCTGTGTTGGAAACAGCTACCTTGTTTGATGTGGCTTTTGCAACTGAGCACCAAGAGCAGCAAGTGATTTGATTGGCCTATACACATGCCGTATCATGCATTGCTCTGCTGTTTTCTGACCAGTGAGCAGGGTTTGAATTGAGTCCCACCCAGGCCAGAAAGGGGGCGGGGGTGGGAGGAGTGGCGGTTGCCTGTCATGAAACACTCAATTTGATGATTTATGAAAGAGATTATCTGTGGCTACAGCCGCAACAATAATGGTATTCGTTTATGGTACTCATTTATGGGTGTATTATTTGTTTACTCTAACTTGGAACTAACTTAACCCTAACCTGTCACAGCACACAGCATTATTGTACAGGGCTGATGTGGTGACTGATCATGCTGCCAATGATCATATAAATCATGAATCCAAAAAACCACAAAACTTACAGTATGTGCTGCTGCTGCTCTGGGACTGGCCTGGTCTCCTGCTGGTCTGAACTGCCTGATGCTGAAGAGTGTTGGGTTGCACTGGACTGACCTGAGGTGCTGCCGCTCAGCTGAACTCTACAACAAGATGCAAATGAAATATGTTGTTAAGACTGTGTTGGTTGATAACAATGGTACATTATAAATATGTAGATATATATACTGACCATTTCTGGGGGGACAAAAATACCCTTCAAAAAAGTCTGCCATGAAAAGCCTCGATCCTCTTTTTCCCTTTTCTCTCTTTCCATCCATTTCTGTAGACAGTTGTGTTTTCTGGTCAATATTCCACCAGCAACTGTGTTTTCAATGGAAACAGAGACATGGCTTATGTTTAGCCGGTTTAGCCTTTCAAATAGGCCTAGCTAGCTAGACCTAGCAAACGTGGCTAGTCAGTTTAGAGTAACCCAGTTAACTAGTGTAGGCTTAGGTAACGTTAGGTTAGGTCACTATAGTTACTGTTAGAAGTGTTCTAGGAAGTAAAACATGTAAATAATTGAAGAGACCTGCACAAAGTGGACTTTTTTTTGATGATAAAAGTACTTATTATGGTTATTTGTTTGTTCATTGCGTTACCGATGTGGGAGTTACATGCTGCATTCAGTGAAACTCGGAATACAGTATGCTGCATTCTCTCGGAAATTTGGGTTTTATCTGATAACGTGACATTGTAAACTGGTGCTTTTTTTTGTATATATAGTTTAGCCTTTAGTGATGGCACATAGCTCCCACTGGTTAATGGTTAGACCTATTGAAAGGTGGATCTTGGTAGTCACCCTCAAGATTTGCCTGAATGAACTTAACATGTCACTAAATTCATTGTATTTACTGTACTTACTGTAGGCTACGTCTTGAATCTGAAAGCAGTCATTGCAAACCTTAAGCAGCAGTAGCTTTAAGCCCAAGATTGTCAATCTTGTGAATGTGCTGTGATGCAAAAAGCAAAATGTGTTGTGATACTATGCCTTTTTCCTTGGGTAGATTAAAAACAGATACATATTAGGAAACGCCACTCAAAAAATGCACTTTTATTCTTAAAATGATTAAAATAGGTAATCAGTATCAGACTCAATTTCTGGCTTTTCTAATGTAAAAAGGGGATTTACTATTCCTTGCCAGTGGTAACCAAGGAAGTGCAGGCAGGATTGATCAGTTGCTTGAGACAAGCAATACATGACATACAAAGAAGTCAAATTATCACTAAGAGAAAATGAGAATTATTCCTTGGTCACTGCCATCTAAAATCTGCAGATAATTGGGCAACAAATCATTTCAGTAGCTGCTGGTGTCACCACAGCTCAGATATGGAAGCAATCTACCCGATATATTGAGGGTGCTTGGTGAGAATATGAGCCATGTCTACTCAACCTCCACAGTAATATAATGAGTCTCCTGACTAGGGTGCGGGTCTAAAGGTTGTGCTATGTTTGGCTCCTCTGTCAAATTCAATGTCAGACCAAAACATGCTGACCATAAATATGCAACAAGCTGGATAATCATCATTCATTGATTGGTTAACACATCACAGACTTGGACAAATGCAGGCATGCATTTCCAAGCTGCAAACAGAGCTACAAATGTTCCCAAGGCTCATAATGTCTGTTCACTCTCTGCTACATGAAACCTCTTTAGCTTCAGTGGATTTTGTTTTCCTATTACCTGGTTCTGTTGCAAAAAGTCAGAGCAGCATCCACAGCTGCAGAGGCCAAAAATAACATTGCATCCACAGTGATAAGTACCTCCATAGTGAATGAATGGGAGAAGTTAAGGGAGTTCATCTCAAGGTGAGACAGCTACACTTTAGTTATTTATAAACTTAAACACTATGCACTTGCAGTATTTTCCCTCCAAGGCACTCCAAGACTCTGAAACTGGCTTTCCAGTCATACCTAAAGCATTTTCATTCAACAATAGTTTACAAAGTTCAGGTTTGACCTTGATTTCAACTCATATATATTTATAATCTATGAAGCTCACATGTTTCATTCAAGCCCCTAAGGTGGAGATTGGTGTACATTCATAGTTAAAGTAGAAGTGCACTTTTCAGGTGATGTATATCAATTACACTTCCAACTGAATTCACTCTACAATTGCAATTGTGTTTCTGGTTTTAAAATAAATGAAAATGGACTTCATACTTGTATCCTTTGTTAAGCCTTGCTCCACACAGCACATCAGTTTGCAGAAAAAATCAGTCAACGTACAAAGAGAATAAAGGACAGGACAGGTTTTTTACAAAAGCAATTAGCCTTTTTTAATCTTACATTGCATTGAAAATTTACATAATAGATTCATACATTTTACAAATAATTTCATCATAAAAATATATTTCTGTACAAAACACTTTTTTATTCTATATTTCATCTTTTTTTTTTTCAAATGGTGTATATTTCCAATGTCCCCAGGCAGGAACAGCTTAAGTCTTTCAAATCACATGGGTCTTATTGCGGTCAGTCAGTAGGAAAAGCTTGTGGCAAAATAGACTGAAGCTTAGAAAAAAATGACTTCTGATGAAGAGGACTGGAGCAGGTGTGTGTTTGCGTGTGTGTGTGTGTGTGTGTGTGTGTACGTGTGTCTGTGTGTGTATGTGTGCATATGTGTGTGTGTGTGTGTGTGTGTGACAGCGTGTGTGCGAGACAGTGTGAGTGACAGGGAGGGTCCCGTGGTTTTTGGTAGGCACTGTGTCAGATCCATACCGAAAAACAACAACAACAACAACAACAACAATCAATCCAAACTGTAAGAAGAAACAATGTCACCATAGCGATGCAGTGCAGGACAGTTACAGCGTGGCTAAACGAGGAAACCGCAGCTCCCATTGGTTTTAAATCAGTAATGACTTTAAAAAGGAGTTTTCTGTCAGCTGATTGCCATTGGCCCCTGTTAGCTTACAGCAGGGGTTCTTAAACTGCGTCAGTCTGGGACCCGAACTAAGTCAATGTTATCTTTCATCCTGACACCCAGACTCATTAAAACACACTGGTATTCATCATGTGTGGGGAAACCAAACTGAGCAAATTTAGTCTCTCACTCTCAGAACCAGGCCCATTAAAACATACTGGCACTCTTGTGAAATGGGGACCCAAACCAAATAGTTTCTCACCCTCTGGCTCAGTGAAATATATAGGTATTCTTGTCATGTGGGGACCTATGACAACAGGTATACGATACATTTTCAGGCCCAACCCATACTTAAAGAAACTTTGCCTGTTATGCATGTTTTTTGCATGCATGTCCGGCTTCTTCTGTTCTGTCAGCAGTGGTTTTGATGACACATAAAACCATGGAAAAGGCCAGAGATGCTAGAGAGGTGCATAACAAAATGTGCAGCAGCAACCTCTAGTGGCTCTCAGAGGCTAACTGCAGTGAAGGTTGCCCCTGCAAAGAATGCCATCAGAATAGGTAGCAGATCAGAAATGTAGGATACCCACCAGCCTGGGTAAATTTAACTGAAGCTATAAGGCTATATTTGTATATTTAAAATAAAAAAATCAAATCAAGGGAGAATATTGCATCTAATGGGCCTCATTTATGCACTTGAATGTATTTAATCTTCAACTTGAGCTCTTGAAATCTTAATATCTTTTTTAAATGATCAGTACACCTGATTTAAATAAATGACTGAGTTGCACACAGACACTCCAACTATAAATCAGAAGCACCTCAGCCTAGACCTGAATGAGCTGCAGCTCTGCAGTAATTAGTGACATTCAAGGCTTTTACTCTTTTGAAATGCAGTGTGCCCCACACAAAATACTGTAGGATGGTTATCAGTATCTATCCTTATTTGCACGCCTCCCACCTCTTTCTAGCGTGCAATACCTCAGCAGTGCCAAAGGGAAATGTCAGGTTGGTAGCTGGAGTAAAGCAGGGAACTTTTTTTTTTTTTTTTTACCTCGAGTTAAAGGTTTGTAAATAGTGCCAATTTAGAACTGCTGTGGATTTCAATACAGGGAGGTCAAATTTGATCTTAAATAATATGAACATCCTAAACCAGAATTCAGGTATTAGTATAATCTCAGACAGTTCATTATAAATTTGCAATAGTTAACAATTCTTCCTCAAAGCAAGAGAACCAAGACTCTAATCTGCGACGTCATACTGATGCAAAACCTGGAAGTGAAGTGGTGACAGACTTTGTGGACTCACAGAATGTGTGTTTGAGGCTTTACAACCAAATCAATTTCATTTTTTAAGCTTTTGCAACTAAGTTAGGTCATAACTCTAGTAACAGTTCTTAGACAAACTGATTCCCTACCCATGGAAAATATCCTGGGACAACAATCACTGTGCCATAGTCAGTCTTCAATTCATCCTTCATACGTACAACTGTCTTGATCATGTGTGAAATCTGTTTTAGGATGTATTTTGATTAATATCTCTGTAACTGAGCTCTCAAATGTGAATCTCCCTCAACATATGAAAAAAAACCATAAATAAGCTGGCATGTCAATATACAACACCGATTTTCAACACGTGTGCAAAAACATATTATCTGTCTGGACCATTATCCACAAGCAACATTTCGGGGGCGTTCTGCCAACAATTATAACAGCATTGTCCCACCATGCTTGTGTCTCTTGTTACTTCTTGCATCACAGCCTTGCGAAATATGACAGAAACTTTCAGCCTAAACCAGAGCCAGAGCTAGATCAGAGTTTGGCCATACCTAAACAAACTCAACGTCTGCATTGGGAGTTGGGATTTCTGTGTTGCCATGACAACACGGATTAGTTTGTTGATATCTCAGAGCAACAGATAAAATTTGACATTAGTTCTGAGTTTTGACATTGCAGTTTTCTGTGTCAGTATATTACTTCAACAATCTTGCTCTGTGGCCGATCCAGCTGATCGTTAGAATGTTGGTCGTGTCACCATGGCGACAATATGGACATTGTTATATTTGCAGCCAGAAGTTCTAAAAAAGGGGCAGAAAAATGGCAGCCATAGCACAAACTGGCCAAACTCTGTCTATCAGTGGTTTTGGAAATATGTCACCTGTGATGAGTGCTTTATGGAATAGAAATTTAAACAGTATGATCCTTGCTGGCAAACCTTGCATCTCAACAACAATGACAACAACAACAACAATGACACTCATGATTGCCTCAGTGGGAAAGACACTGATGAGGAACTGGTGTGAAGAACTTCACGTATTACACAAGAAATTAAAATAAACCGATTTCATGTCACAAAGCAACCGAAATACTGTTGTGACTTCTGTGAACAGCACATAGTTGAAATATCTTTTATTCTGATGTTTAATTTTTTTTTTCTAAAAACTCTGTTATAATCTGTCTTTCCCCTTCAGCCCCTCCCCTGTGGTAAATATATAGCACAAAAATATAGGTGGTGAATGCTCCCGTATATATATGCAAGTAGATTTACAGATCAGAAGATTCTGCAGCAATAACAAACAAAGGAGAGAAGCACTCGCAGAGTGCAGAATAATAGTGGAGCACAGTCCACAAAGTAGGGCTACAACCCTGTTTGTCTTTCTTTTAGCCTGTCTATCTATTTGTCTGTCTGTCAGTAAGCCTGTCTATGTCTCCTGTCTGTAAGCCTGTCTGACTGTCCGTAAGTCTGTATTTCAGTAAGCCTGTTAGTCTGTCTTTAAACCTGTCTATCTGTGTGTGTCTGTCTGATTCAGAGTGCAGAATAGTCCACAACAGTCTGTTTGTCTTTTAGTCTTAATACCTGTCTGTTCCTATACTTCTTTTGATCATACTCTTTGTCTTTCTGTCTGTCTATATTTAGTTAGTATGTCTGTATACCTGTCAACGTTTCTGTCCATCTATCACTCATCTATCACTCAACTATTCCTCTGTCTCCCTAACCTTTCTATCTGTCCTTCTATTAGTCTATCTCTCCGTCAGTAGACAGGTAGTGTTCCTGTAGAATGTGCTTTAGTACCAGAGCCTTCTCTGTTCCCCAAAGTCTTTTTTCTTCATTAGTCCATTCAGAGTCCTCAGGGTCCATTCAGTGTCATTGTCATTAGAATCCATTTGAATCCACAGGATCAGGACCATAGTCCCTTGAGGCCATATGCTGTCTGTCCGTTCACCGAGGGTCTGATCTGATTCATTCTGTTGGGGGCGGACCGACCTCTGTGAATAGTTGATTTCGGGTTAGACAGACTCTGATTGGCTGTGTTAGGGTTTAAACATCTCATCTTTTCTTTAATAACTCACACACACTCTGCTTCCAGTTCTGTTGCAGTTGGCTTTAGCTCAGTTCGGGGTCGTCTAGGTCTCCTCAGCCTCCTCTGTTATCCATTGGATGAGAGGGAGCAGTTTATCCATTAGATGAGTCAGTCTCCTCTCATCTGTTCTATTAGTGCTAGCTCCCCTTTAGACTCCTTTAGTTTGCTTTTCTCTGATCCCAGTTCAGTTAGGATTACAGCTCAGTCTCGAGGGCTCCCCTTATCCTTTGCTTGAGAGTTAGTCTCTTTTCAAAGCAACTTTTGCTACTGTCTTCGAGCATTAGCCATTTTAGATTCCATTTTAGTAGAAAAAGACAACAGAGTGGTAACACCAGCCTCTTGTTGTCATGGAGACAGGAGGTTGTCTCCACTGGTTGTTATGGTAATAGCGTGTTGTGATCCGTGGTCGTTTCAGAGATAGGCTCCTGATTACATGTAGTCTCTGTTTGGTTTACTGATGGTCTGCTGGTAACAGTGTCTGTTACTGTCGGTGTTCAACCCAAATAGATAGAAACAGCATCATTTGCTTCACAGTGTCTTTTGTGACATCCACTTGATGTCACACTTCCCATCTGTGGCCATTTTGTGGCAGCCATTTTGCTTCAGCCATTCTATGTTCCTCATAGTAAGTATTTGTACAGATGGGGAGACAAAATGGCATAAGTGAAATCAGCCTATTTTTGTATTGCAATTTATTTCTGTGTTATATCCCCATGCCCAGAGACTGACAATGTTCTCTCTCTCCAGGAAAGGACTAATGGTCACAGTACTGAGACTGGGGCCTTCTCTCCAAAGCTCTGTTCAATATATTCAGCATTGGGTCATGGTGACATTTCATGATATCTGTCTAGCAGGCCATGGTTTGACTTAATCATTACTATTAGAGACAATGACCAGGGTTAAATAATAGGTTAAGGAATAATGGCTGTGTCTGGGTTAGAATCAGATTATAAACCTGCCTAGACTAGCTGAGTCTTCGGGTTACAGTTGGATATAGGCCAGTGTGGTTTGCAGTTGGGTTCCAGCCTAGATCATGATACAGACTGAATCCTTTGTTTTCACTTGATCTCACAGCTCACTGCGATTTTACACTGGCTGTTTTGCATCCGTCAAATACAGCAGACATTTTGTGTTCACATTTCATCTGTGGATACAAAATGCTGTGAGTGAAAGAAACCAGCTGAGAAAACCTCACAAGCCTTGAGCTAGTCTTGTGATTAGACACCTGCCAGGAGTCTTTCGGTTTGGGTATAAGGTTAGATATAGCCAGGATGTAGCTCGAGTTAGGCTATTATGCAGACAGTGTTGAGATTCGAGTCATGAGCAGACTGCATTTCCTTCTAAAGCCTTGGACCATTCCTGGCTCAAGGTTAGATATCCCAGTCTTTAGGGCTGAGGTTAGCCCATCCTCAGACCATGGTGTAGAAAGTGTTGAGTTTTGGTTTGAAGTGGACAGCTTTCCCCTCGAGTTGGATTTAGGGTAACATATGGCCCTTGCGTTGAGACCATGGTACTGAGTATTTAGGGTTGGATTAAGGGTCTTGTATAAACCCATCCTTAGACCATGTTGCTGACAATGTTGAGGTTTAGGTTGAAGCGTACTGCTTTCCCTTCCACAGCCTTGTACCAGTTGTGGTCCCGTTAGGTTAGAGATTTGAGTCTTTAGGTCGGGGTGAGGGTCATATATAATCCATCCTTAGACCATGGTGCAGACAGTGTTGAGATTTGGGTCGAATCTAACAGCCTTCCCCTCCACCGCCTTGGCATTGGTGTTGTACATGGGGTTCTCAAAGGCCGCCTGGCCGTTGTTGTTTTCATGGACTGAACAGCCTGTGTACTGTGTCTTAGGTGTGGTTCTATGGAAACAAACAGTAAAGCCAATATCAGTATAGTGTTATAGTGATAAAATAGTCTGATAGTCTATTAATATTAATATCACTGCATAGTGCAGTGGACTACACCGAATGGAGTCATAGGAGTAGATCTATTGTAAACAAAGATCAAAGATTAGAGGAATAGTTATAGTTTTTAAGAAGCCTATCCGAAATGGGATTCTGTTCAGTCCATCCCAAGTAATTCCTTCAGTTAGCTTTTTTGAGATATTAACAGCAAAAGTTATTTTCATCTATTAACAATGCTAGTGCCAGTCAATTGGGCTTAAACCATATCCCTGAAAAATCCAACTTACGACCTTCAGTTTTCTGTTTTCCAAAACAATTTGCTATAGACAATGACTTACCTGCCTCTCAACAACCAAAACACAAAGGCAAGTACTATTTTGATAAATCAGACTGCTTCTTAAAAACTTGAACAATCCCTTTAATATTTTGTATGACAACACAGAAGAACCGGCACAAGTGAACTGCCAATTTAACGGCTGTAACATATTCTGTTCTGTACCAAAGTATTGAGCAACAGAATCTGAAATTCTGCAGCTGAAATTCAATAGAAATGCACTTTGATGCAATGCATGCAAGTTAATGTAACACATACCTTTGTTTGTAGAGATAGAAGCCAAAGCCAGTGAAGATGAGAGCAAAGAAAGGCACCAGAATGGCGATAGCCACAGAACTGCTGTTGGTACCAAGCTGAGGGGGAGACGAGTTCTGACTTTCTGACATGTTCAGACCTGGCTCACGCAAGGAAACACACACACATACACACACCAGAAACAAACACAGGAGAAACATTGTCATATCCAGACAAATGGTACGGATGATATAATAAAATAATGAATGCTCTATCCTTACAAACTGGCTGCAATGTTATTAATGTTACTATTAATGTTGTTATTTTTCAGTGATGTGGTATGGTTAATAGTAGCCCTATATGTAATAGCTGTAGTAATATTAGCAGTAGTTGTAATGGTATTATAACTGTAAGTGTGTAGGTCATTACGAATGCAGTGTGTGGTTTTGTTACCATAACAATAGAAAACCAATGTTTAATATATACATAAAGCATAGTGTAGCAGAATTTTTTGTATCTATCACTTACAATCCAAACTGGCTTACTACAAAGATATTGAAGTTATTTGCTGCTGTTACCATACCGTAGCACAGCATACCCTAATGTGACACATACTGTGGCACAGCATAATAGAGCATAGAGTGCCATTATAAAACAGAATTACCCAGTCTTTGCAGTCCAAACTGTCCATAGTCTTTCCCCTGGATGAAACCCTGGAATACATAACTAGAGCCATCAGGCTCTGCTGATACCTGGAGAGGAACGGAGCGGATGAAGAAATAGGGAGAGAGGGATTGGTAGAGGGAGGGAGAGAGAAGGTGGGAGGGAGGGAGAAAGAGAGAGAACAGAGAGAGGGATAAAGAGAGGGAGGAAGGTAGATACCGTTTGTGTTACCTGTTGTGTCAACACAGCAAAACAACACTTACAGATTCAAGACAGCGTTATAAATTTTTACATTTTAAAAACAGACAAGATTAGATTTACAAAATGTAGCTTGCATTTGAGGTGCAGAAAAAAACAAGTGAAATATGGCCTTTTGAATGTTGTTATGCTGTGAACCAAAGTACTGAGAAAAAGGCCTCCCATGTTTTGCAAGGTTTTTCCAGACCTGATCAGTGTAGTTGTATGGAAGCCAGACATTTAGAATTGCAGAAACTAGTTGGTGCTACACAGTTGCAGCTAGTCCATGATGAAGATTTAGTTAATTCAGGCATAACATATTAATACTTACATCAAATAATGAGAAATAGTGATTTGTACAGCAGTTAAGTTTTGGCTTATCCAACAACATCCTGACAAGCATTACCAAAATACCCTTACACATTTTCTATTAATAAAAACCTATTTAATGTATTGTTTTATACTATGTAGATGTTAAGCTAAACCTGTTATTATCTTGAATGAATTGAACTCAACTGAAGTTAATTAAATTGATTCATTCATGATCCATTGAGACTTACGAATCCATCCATGGTCCAGGAGTCATCTGTGATTTTGGCTGGAGAGACGACTGAATCCTTCAACTGGTTTCCCTGGTTCAGATGGTTCACCTGGTACATCAGCAGTAACAGCCTGGCCTCAGAAGCCTTATACACACCTAGAGAGGGTAGAATAAACACCTGGTTTACAATAGAACACAGTGGAATACAATAGAATAGACGACTGGTGCCCTCAGCAGGTTTCCCTTGTTCTCCTGGTGTGTCAACAACAGTAACTTACACAATAAAACACAATAGAGTAGTTAGATAGGTACATAATCAGTTTCCCTGGTTCAGATATTTACCTGGAATCTGTAATATAATCATGTAAAAGTCTTGTATATGACTTTAAAAATGTGGTATGTGATACAGGCTTATACTTAGTAGGCTGGTTGCAGAATACTGCACAATCTGAAGCCTTGCTATGTTTTGTCTGTTAATACAACTGTGTGTGTGTGCGCGTGCATCTGTGTGTGTGTGTGTGTGTGTGCATGTGCGTGCGTGTGTGTCTATGTGAGCTTTTACAATAATCAAAGTGATTTTATATTAATGCATGTATAATTCTCAGCGCTGGTAAAAGACAGGACCAATCTATTTTCTGCAATGTTGGTAAAAAACGTTTTAGTGCGGTGCTCGAGGTTTAGAGTTGGATCAAAGACAAGTTCTAAATTCTCAGATGGGAGCTTGATGTTCAAAGTTTAAAGGGTCAGCTAAATTTGACTGCTAAATTTGTCTGGAAATGGGTTCAAGTCCAATAACAGGGACTGCGGGTATGTCTGTGTTAAGCTGAAGAATATTTTGGGATATCCCGTCTTTAACATGAAGTAAACTGGTTGAAAAAAAAATAAAAAATCTGGTTCAGTAGAGCTTATAGACCTCTTTCATCTGGTTCTTCTAGTTTAAATGGTTCACTTCAGATTCCCCTCCTAATATAGAAAAGAATAGAGGAAAAAAGCAACGATACAAACAAACTTGATTTTGTTTAAATCAACTTAATCAAAACTTATTTAAAAAGGCAGAGTGGTTTGAAATTAGACATGAGTGCGATAGTGAAGTAAGCAAGTCTGTGTGCATCACTTGCTGAAACAGCCGAAATCCGTTGGACATTCAGTCGTTTGTGAACTGAGCAGAGAAGGGCCTCATCTTCAGATCAGGATGGGTTGCCCAAACTGTAAAGTGGGTGCTGTGAGATTTAATAGAAGACTTCACCAAGTCCCACACCGGCTGCAGATGCTCTGGGTGGAAAGGGCATTCTATCCAAGCCTGAATCTGTCAATTTAGTTACTGTTGTGACGACTCTCCGGCTATGGCTGCCAGGGCTTTGCTTTTGTGTGTGTGTGTGTGTGTGTGTGTGTGTGTGTTTCTGTCTTGCAGGTTCCTGGTAGGCGGAGCTGGAGGGTTCATCAGGGTCTGGTGTTCCCGGGGCTTGAACACCTGCCACAACCCAGATAAGCCTCACGCACCCTGTCTTGTTTCTCTGAGTTTACACTATAAAACATCCTCACACCACGATGCTCACACACCCACTCACTTACACCACTGACTTCACTTATTAACATCCTCTATTGTACTTTTGTTGATTTTCATCTTCAATTCCTCTTTGTCTCCCTCTTTGTAAGCCTGGTCATATTGTTCTCTAACCAGAGGTAGGCCTGATATTTTTAAACTTGCCACTACATGGACAGTTTCTTGTTGTTGGTTTGTCTGTAAGGAGGATGTTTTTGGGGGACAATGTTCATAGACTTCCATTCAGTTTCGTTCACTTATATCTGTTTGCAGTTACTTCTACTGGTCAGTAGACTATAGTAGGCTACATTATAGTAGGCTACATTATGTGCTATCTCCATAGCATTTAGCATATTTCAAGCTGCTTTCTGAATCTTCAAAATGGACCGACTGTTGTGTGTTGAGTGCTTGCCAGTGTAGTTGGTCACTTGGCTATCATGCCTGTCATATGTTGTGCTGTCAGTTGCAATAACTGCCGGAATGGAGGAGGAGAAATTTCATAATTTCCCCACTTATAAAGAGAGACAAGACCGTTGACTAGAGACAGTCATGAGTAGGGCTGGGTATCGTTTAAAAAATTACGATACCGGTACCAATACCAGTACCCTTAAAGTGATACTGACACCAATAGAGTACTTCATTCGATACCTTTTTTTTTACGTTTTGGTGGCATCTCGGCACGCTGAACTGCCAACTCCGTCACATACACCGCGCTCGACTTCACCACCACAGACTGTATGGGTTGTAGCTGCTGTGGTAGTGGACCAATCACACGTCGCATTAAATCGATTGCGGTGATTGGCTGCGAGCAAAACCATACAAATAGTCATTTTTTTCTAGATCTGTGTACAAAAAGTATCGAATGCAGGTGTCGTTTGACTGGAGAAGTTTTGATACTACTTGGTACTGGGTTATTTCAGTCGATACCTTAAAGGTATCGAGTACCGATACCCAGCCCTAGTCATGAGAGATGAGAGGCTATACAGTAAAACCTCGTGCCTTTGCAGCAAAGCAAATTATACATTTTGCACGACATGCTACATGATGCATTAATGGATGATTTCCTCAGTCAACTATAAATAGTATTCTGATTAACATATCGGTCTTGTTGGCTGAGTGGAGGCAATGAAAAATATTTTGCTGAGTTGGGAATTTACAGTTTGATCCCCACTCAAGGTAAAGGCGTTGATGCAATGTGGTTGTATGTAAGCGATGCACAAATCAACTTGGATGCTCTAAAAACTCTTTATAGTAGGCTACATTGTGCACAAATAAGATACATCTTGGTTGTGTCACTTTCTTTTTTACTATTATTACTTGAACACTTGCTTTTCAAATATTGAAAAGTGGAGATAGAAAATGGAATAGAAAAGATCCCTAAGAGTAAGTTGTAAGTTGCGTAATGTAAGTTCAATGTGAAAATAGGTCTGAATGAAAGAAGATAATACCCCATGTCTCTCTCTCTCTCACTTTCTTTCTTTTCTTCTTTCTAAAGGGAATTAGTCTTTTGGCATTTTGGCGCCATCTGTCAGGCTTGACAAGTATGTCCTCTGTGTGTGTGTGTGTGTGTGTGTGTGTGTGAGAGAGAGAGAGAGAGAGAGAGAGAGAGAGAGAGAGAGAGAGAGAGAGAGAGAGAGAGAGAGAGAGAGAGCAATATTGGCAATTGTTGTGAACTGTCATGCCAATAAAGCACCTTGAATTGAATTGAATTGAGAGAGAGAGAGAGCGAGAGAGAGAGAGAGAGAGAGAGAGAGAGAGAGAGAGAGAGAGTGAGAGAGAGATTTAATGCTTTATTTTTTTTGGAGTGGGGGGGTGTAGTGTGGATACCATGCACTTCACCCCCTCTCAGACTAAAATCACTTATAGGCCTAAGCAGGTTGCCTTGGGTCTTTTGTTGTTTGATGTCATCAGCTTAGCCTAGATGTTGGAAATTATTGGTGGTGAATGTGCAACTGATATACCTGGGTTTGATAGTTTAAGCTGTTATATTGTTCACAGACAAAACAGGTGACGAGCCTGAAAGTGGCACTAAGCTAGTTTCCACTTGTTTAAGCTAGTTTTCCTTTGCTTGAGTCGACACTAGATGAAATTTGAAAGAGTTGAAGATCAGGCTTTTTGGTGCCTGCGTGAGCGCAGCTTTAGCTGTTATCGATCTAAAGCCGCTCCTTTAAGCCAGGAGACGGATGTTAAAAGTGGGATAACTGCATGGTTTTGTGATATGGTGGTTGTGCTCTCTGCTACCCCAGGAACCAATTCTAGCCTCAACAGGATTTGTGTTTTAATAGGGTCTTAACCCCCTGCTGATACTGTTGTAGGACCCTGGGAGGTCTGTGTGCTTGTGTGTGTGTGTGTGTGTGTGTTGGGGTTACAGTAACAACAGTAAAGAACAGCTGACAGCCCTGGGAAAGTAGGGAAAGTCAGACACCAATAATCCACTATTAGAGAGCAGTGCAAACAATTCAAACTGTTCCCAGTAAATGTGTTTACCTGAGAGCAGGAGCTCCAAGTTGCTGATAAGGGCTAAATACTTCCTTACTGTGCTGTCCTCACACTCACAGAGAGATTTTCTGTGTCTGGACCAATGGACCAATAAAGCATCAAATGGTACTGTACCATAATCATACCATATCATATTGTATCATATCACATCGTATCATACCACATCACATTGCATCATAATCGTATTGTAATCATATTGTATTGTATCACACCTGATAGGAGTAGCTCCATGTTGCTGTTGCTAAGGGTAACGTTGACTCTTCCTGTTGTGGAGTTGAAGCTGGTGATGCTCAGTGTCATAGGCTGCTTCCTCCCACGGTAATTGTAAGAACCCTTCCATATGTAGTTAGGAGCAAAGACATCATCTGGGACTATAGATTAGAATAGAATAAAAATAGAATAAAATAAAGCAATTAGGTAGTTTCGCAGGCTGTCTCCATCGACAACAAAGATCCTGGGCTAAAATATCAAGATATAGGCCACATCGTTTTCCAGCCTATGAAAACCCTTGTCTATTAGATGAGAACACCGTAGGGGCAGGGAATCATCTTGTGTCTAATTTTTTAATATTAATGAATGGTCAATATGCATGAATATTCATTCCTCACATCCGACACTACCATAATATGCAACTACGAAGCAATTTTAAGACGTCTCTTGGTCTCACAACGCTATCACTAAGATCTTAAACTTTACGCAGCTTGGCTAAATCAAATAAGTGTCTTACAGAAAAAAAAAAAAAATATATATATATTGGATCTAATACAAGACATTCTCATTGACTCCCAGCCCAAAAAGAAGTTAGTCTAGTCTGCGTAACGGGATTTAAGCAAATATGGAAATAGGTGGAAGGGAAACCTCTTGCTTTGCCCATACATTTTCTGATGACAGTTTTAACTTCCTCTCCATATGAAGTTAGGAACAAAGATGTCATGTGGGACTATGGGCAGAATAGGTAGAGTTAAGGGCTGCTGCCTGCCTTGGAACCTGTGCATAGTTACAGGAACCCTTTCTTGTGCAATCAGAAGCAAAGACTTCTTGAACTACAACTGAACAATGCAGAGCTGAACAAAACAACAGAATTGAACAGAACAGAGAAGAGAGAATTTATAATATTATATCAGTTATAATGTTCCTTTCTATATGTAATATAGAAGAGGACATCATTTAGGACCAGGATGGGAACAAACTAGAACTGAATAGAATAGAACAGACCAGAGTGGACTGGAGAGTGGACTGGAGTTGATTAGACTAGACAAGAACAGACTAAAACAGACCAAAATAGAATAGTCAGGAATAGAAGAGAACTGACAAGACAAGACTAGACAAGAATAGACTAGACTAGAACTCACCGTTCAGTTTCGGACTGGGAGTTCCTGTTGCTGGTTTCACAGGTTTCTTCTTCTCTCCAGCTAGATACACACACACGAGAGAGAGAGAGTGTGTGAGAGAGAGAGAGATGTCTCATTAAAACACACAGATGGAGATGTTGGGAGACAGTAAGGAAAGGAATTGGAATGTTTTATACATCTATATACATATACATAGCTAACATCTTAACCATGATTTAATTAAAAGGAATGATCTGCTGATTTCCTAGGAAACTCAGGCCTTGATTCACTAAAGGTTTGCAGAGGGAGGAATGCACTCTATATCACCAAAACACCAAATCAGAATGCCGTGCTATTCACTAGTAGCTACTCGCATTCACACCCAATGAGTGGAAAGTGTGTCTAATACGTGGCACTGGTCAAAAAATAAAGCTTCTTTAAACCTATTATGGTCATGCATATGTAAATTATATGTTCTTCTCATTATTTTGCCCACATATTAGCTATTTGTAGGCAAGGCCATGCAAACAGAGATTGAGATTGCGCTCAATCCACCAACACTTTGCAACACCAACTCCCCCAAATTATTGTATCGCATGTTAGATCCTTTGAAAGGTAAAGACAGAGTTTGGCCATTCACAACAGCTTCTATCGGTGTGGGCACCGTTGCCATCAAGTCAGGCAAGCAAGGGACAGGGTATTCGTCCTAGAATCTCAAATTGGATCAGAGAACAGCACCATTTTAAAGGGCACTTTAGGGCGCCAGCCTTGGTGAATTAGTTTTAAAGCTGAAGCACAAACTTTTCCCTTGCAATTGGTGATGAAGGGGGCTATTTGCTTGCGCGGTGCTGTTTTTGAGGGCTTGTTTGTATCACAACTTAATTTGCATAAATGACTTGGTGAATAAGATGAAAAATCTGCACTCTTAACTCAAGCAACTAAGATGCAAAAAAATGCACAAATTGCCCTCGCAACGCAGTCCTGGTGAATCTAGACCTCAGTGTTTTGCAATAGTATTAACATAGTATTTACATAGTCAGTTTAAGTACATCCTAATGAGTGTTCTATGGTAGTAGTTACATGGTGAAGTTGGGGAGGATGACCCAATAGGTCACAGCTACAATCTCTGCAACAACCAATGTATCCATTACCAGCGGGACGTCCAGTCAAAGTCTCCTTGAGCAAGACGCTGCACCCTCCTACCTGCTCACTCATGGTGAGTTGCTCTGGAGAGGAACCTCAACTAAACGCACAGAATATAGACGGAAAAGTAAAATGCAGATAGATACAAAGAAAGGCAAGCATTTTACCTCTACATATAGGCATCTTTCCAGTCCACGTGCCGTCGCTCTTACAGACTCTGTGTTCAGAACCCCCGGCCAGGAAGTAGCCAGGCTGGCAGCTGTACACCAGGGTGTAGCCAAAACCAGGCAGGTCCATCCCCACCACGTCCACATGGAGCGGACTCTCTGGCTGCTTGCAGGCATGGGCTGCAGGGTGGGGAGAGGGAATTTGTACACCTAAGTCAGTCTGACGGACAGATGGGTGAACAGATCAATAGTTCATCAGATGTGTATTTCTTACGTATGCACTCGGGTTGCATTCCACTCCATGTCAGGTCAGGCTGACAAGTTCTAGAGGAAGAGCCTTGTATTAAATGACCCGGCTGGCACTGAAATGACACCACGCTCCCCACCTATACACACAGACAGACAGAGAGAGAGAGGGAGAGAGAGAGAGAGAGAGAGAGTCATTAGTTAGGGTTCAAGCTTATTTAGCATAGGAAGAAAGAGCCCTGAATCAGAAGACCTTGTTAGTAGTGGAATGCTATAGTAGATATCTGGTTAATTTATTTAATGCAGTTCATTGCAAGGGAAGATCATTGTAACAGATGACATACTCTGCGCTGTGCTGATACCACATATATGAAAGTATTTGCTCTCTAGCAGTATTAGTTGAAACTATTTTAGTTTACTGAAAATATTAGGTACCTGTGCAAAGGCTGGGCATGGGCGGTAGTAATTTTATAGTATCACAGGTAACTGTTGGCTATAACAGGGGCTCCTGGATTATTTATTAGTTTGTTTAGGTAAGTAATTAGGTAGTTAGTTTAGTATAGATATTTTACCTTGAATCCATAGGTCCTGTTTAAAGAGCCATAGCGCGGCGTCCCTGGGTTCTCACAGCTGGTCCTGGTCGGTTCTGAACGGGACAACCACAAGAGTATTGGTAACTGCACAGAAAATCTAAAAGAAAGTGAAAATTAGCAGTATAATATGTCCTCATCTCTCTCTCCCTCTCTCTCTCTCTGTTGTCATGGTAACAGAGGGTTATGTACCCCAGCAGGGCAGCAGGGGGCAGTAGCGCTTTATCAGAAAACGAAGAGAGGCCCAGCTCTGTGTGTTTGCGTGTTTGTGTGTGTGTGTTTGTGTGTGTGTGTGTTTGTGTGTGTGTGGCAGGGTCATCAGCATGTAGAGCACATCCTGACGCAGAGCTCGATTCAATACAGCTTCCGAAATGACAGACTCACTCTCCACCTCTCTCTCCACCTCTCTCTCACCCTCTTTCTCTTTCTCTAACTGTCGCTCCCTCCCTCTCTCTTCTCCCTCTTTCTCTCCCTCTTTCTCTCCCCGCTCCCGTTCTCTCTTTCTATCACTGTATCTCTCTCTCTCCCACCATCCCTGTCTGTCTTATTTAAAGAGCAGGCTGCTTCAGCTCAAAACTCATTCTGCTTCAGTCACATAGTAATACACATCACACACCAACACAGATACACACAGCCGCAATCACATACTAATACATCACACACACACACACACACACACACACAAACCCCAGCACCTCTCTCATCAGAAACATAACATTTTCAGTTAGACTCCATCATAGAAAAAAACAAAACAAAGCAACACTGAAAGTCAATTTGTGTTTGTGTGTGTGTTTGTGTCGAAGCCATCCAAGTATCACAGTCTCCATCCTGAACCAATAATGTTACAAAACAAAGAAAGAATTCACCTCATAAACAGCATACTTTTAAGAGTTTGACCATTTCAGTAGTCGTAGATAAACTTTCCATCATTGAAGTGATAACTCCCAGGGAATCATCTATTTTTGGAACATCTATTTCAGAAGGCACACACCACTTTATTGGGGCTGTAGAAGTAGGCATCTCTTATCTAGTGCTATCAAGAAATAAAAAGTCAAGAGTCTGTTCGCGTTATAAAAGCTCCCATTTATTACAATTCATCACCATCCTTGATGTTTAAGCACCTGCTCTGAATCAGACATGTGAAGTGGTGCTCTGCACGTCACATATGGTGGTGAATTGACCCAATGGGACCATTTGTAAAGTGTGCTGACTCTCCCTTCTCATTTCGGTCTTAATCCCGAGACAGCAGTAGCTTTTTTGAAGTTGGATGTGAATGCCCTTTTCCAGAAGCCTTTACTAAGTATGTTCCAGTGTGTTCTTGCGGTTTCTGGCTTAATAGCATTCAGCGCTATCGATTTAATTCCTAATAGGGTTCCTACACATTTTCCCATATAAAATCCCTACTTTTATAGACTTCATTCATCTATTGCTCACTGTTTTACAATTTAGACTGTAGGCTAAAAGGATCACTGATCACTGGCTACTGATATGGGTGAATACAGTCTCTTTCTCAGGGGCAAGAAATCAGTGTAGCGGTCAATTTCCAGACTTTTTCATGATTGTTTGTTCTGTACTTTTACCGGAAATCATCAAAATAATTGTCTATACTTTTGCGTACTTTCCAAACTTTTGTGGCAACCCTGTTCCAATGATTATTCAACTGTACAGCCTGGCCTTAAGTTAAACAAGAAATTGATAATCACATCAGGATTACTCATGGGTTTACTGTGTGGTTCAACTAACTTTCTAACCGCTATACAGTCATGCAGGGATGGACATTGAAGGCTTGTCCTCCTAAGACTCCCTTTTCATTGACAAGCTTGTCACTGATGAGACTCCAATCACTATTCACTATTGTTCCATTAGGTCTATCCAACTTTAACTTGGACAGAAGAGTAGTTGTACTACTCAGCAAACCCATGAGTAAACTGAGATGTTCTGAACTGCTTCACAGTCAGGAAAGTAAATACATTAAAACACAAACAAAAGTTGGAAAGTTACATGATACCAAGTCTGTAAAACTATGCTTTAATAAGTGATTTAAAAGAAGATAATCATTTTACGAAAAAGATCTCTTGGGAAACCTCATTCAAAGGTCTAGGGGCTCTAGCAGCACAACCAGCACCGCCTTTTAATTTTAACCCAGACTTTGAAGTGGGTAAAACACCCTTGCATGAGGATCTTGGGCTGTTCTGTGGCTCATATGGGGGTAAATGATTGATGATGTAGTCAGGAGCTATTAAAAAGTAATCAGTAAAATCTGGAAATCAATTTTTGGTGGAGGTTAAAAAGCCTTGGTACTGTACTTTGAACAAGTTGGAAACTTGGATGAAGAGCGCAGGACCGGACAAACTCCTTCACTTGTGTTTAAAAATTTATTTAAAAACACAGTGCCAAGCTTTCTAACTGTACAAGACGTGAATCATTTTGTGCCGGTTCAAAAATTCAAGACTGACTTTCCAGCCAATTGATGCAAACTGTATGACCAACAGTGTCAAAGGCAGTTCTCACGAAATGTTTGGATCGCATTTGTATTGTGCTCTCCCTGTTTACTCACATGAACATCATCAAAATCATTAAAATATGTTTTTTATTTTTTACCAATACAGCGCGGCTGCGTTCCACTCCAAGTGCCGTCACTCTCACAAAGTCTGGTTGCTGTGCCGACCAGGATGAGAGGCGGAGCACAAGTGAAGGACACTTCCGATTGGTAGATGAAACTTCGTCCCTCTCTGAACCCACCAACTGGAGTGCCTGGGTCACCGCAAAACTTGGCTGCACACACACACACCCACACACATACACACACACACACACAAATCCATCATGTTAGCTTACAACTAATGGCACTTTCTGGGTTCAATGTGTAATGCTATTCATGCTTTTAGTTTAGGACAAATGTGGAAACTTGCTTCCTAAGTGTTAAAGAAAAATGACAGGCCATGTGCTTGTGCCTGTTTGCATGCATGTGTACAAATGTATTTACCCTGGATTGTGTGTATGTACATATGTGTGTGTGTGTGTGTGTGTGTGTGTGTGTGTGTGCTTACGTAAGCACTGTGGTAGCATGCCGTTCCAGGTGCCATTGGCCACACAGGTCAGGACGGCAGGGAATGAGAGCTCATATCCAGGTGAGCAACTGTAGCTCACACTGCTGCCCCATTCAAAGTCGCTGCCCTGCAGTACCCCATTACTGATTGCAGGGGGCGCCGTGCAGGTCACCGCTAGGAGAGAGGGGTGGGGGGGGGGAGAGAGAGAGAGAGAGAGAGAGAAAGAAAGAGAGAGATGATTTTTGAGCAGCTGCAGGTGATGCTGCTGTCTCACTCAAAATCTCTGTCCTGTAATAGCTTGTTACTGATGGCTTGAAAGAGAGGGAAACTGATTGACTGATTGATTGATTGATTGATTGATTGATTGATTGATTGATTGATTGATTGATTGATTTGAAGAACTGATTTGAATATTTATTCTTAATGTTGACATGTAAATTGAACATTTTAGGCAACTGAGAGACACTCTTATCCAGAAAGAGTTACAATTAAATGCAATAATAGATAAGTTTAAATTTATACATTACCGCAGTTGCAAGCAGCAGCTGCCATGGTGCAACGTTGTCAGATGTGACTAGTATCTGAAATGTTTTTTATTTCTTGATTTTGCTTACAAAGGCACTGGCTGCATGGTGAGCGAGAGTCTGTCTGCTGCATCTGTCTGTCTTTATATAGCTAGGGTTATAAAGCGGCTCTTGGAAAGGGTTTAACTTTTATTTGAGAGATTACTGCTGAACACAGCAGTTGCACAGTACTATTATCTGTACACATGGGCAGATTTTTACTCCAGGTACCATCCTGTGTACAAGTTAGGGTTAGACAGGGTACTGTGGTACTAGTAGTGGTGCAGTATATTTTCCATTATAATTAAATATTTATCTATGAGGATATATTTCCACTCCAGTTCCCGTTCTGAGTAAAGACACTCAGGACTGGGACAAAAGTTATGTTTACAAATTAGTGTTTGGGTAGTTTAACAGCATTTTTACCACACTGCTGATTTTTACCTATACAGTATAGCTTATTATTTACCCGTATATATATGCATATTCCCACTCCCTGCCTGTGTGAGGGGTGCCACACCTGCCTGCCCCTTTGCTCTGACCCCTCTGGTGAAATGAAATGTACTGTATATGTGTCTCAGAGGGAAAGGCAACATAACAATACAAAGTTATGCTATATTATCATATCTACCAGGTCTATTCCAGATCCTCATTGTGAGTATATGTTAAGGTCAGGACTACGTCATAAGTGATATCCTGGGCTATAGCAGAGCTGGGTGGTTTCATAGTTTATTTACCTGTACATATAGGCATATTCCCATTCCACGTCCCATTCTGGGTGCATGATCTCACAGGTGATCCGTCCTCCTCCATACTGTATCCTGGCTGGCACTGGAAGGACACATTCTGACCAATCACAAAGTCTTCTCCGTAGCGAAGGCCATTCGCCGGGACACCTGGATCCCCACAGTTTATCACTGTGGAGAAGGGGGTGGGAGTGGGTGGAGTGGGGAGAGGAGATGAAGATTAAGGTTACTTTACAGGTCATGCTGTGACACGAGATAATTGGAATTTGTCTTTTTGCTTGTCCCTCCTGCATACATAGTCTCTTTTATATAGTTCAAGAGAGATAAAGAGGCAGGGTGAGAGAAAGACAGAGGGAGAAAGAAGGTGAGAGAAGCAAAGAGATGGACGCAGAGGGAGGAGGTAGTGAAGGATGATTGGTAGGGATGGAGGGAACAAATGAGGAAAGGGAGAAATAGTTTTTTTATTTTTATTTTCTGATTCTCAAACTATTTATGACTGGTTCTTAAACCTTTTATGCATAGGAAGGTTTCAGGATTGTGTCTCCTCATAACTATCTAGAAGATTTTGTCGTTAGATATTACTAAAATAGAACTGCATATTTGTCTATACTGAAGTTGGGGAGGCAACAGTTGAGAGTGAAACCTATGATTAACCTATCTGATTGTATGATTTCTACAGTCTTTCACTGTGGTCACTTCTCGTGAATGAAACAACAGTGGGAAAAAAAATAAAAAATTGGCTGAGGATGCCCTGGGGCTCTTTTAAGGAGCTTTAGGATTCCCTAGACTGTACTTAGACAGCACTGTCCTTCATAGTCTAATAGGCAGTTTAAATGCTTTTAAAGCCACCCCAGATACTGCAATGCCTGTTAATGGCTATGGTGTAATCTACTGTAAAAGCCATTTCCTTTAAGTCAGGGGTTCTTAAAAAACTTTTTCATTCCAGGACCCATATTTATAAAATTTGGTTTCTCGCCCTTTCCATCTCTTTGTCTGGCTATTCTCAAAGCTTATTTCTATGTATAGTGCATAAAAGTCAGAGCTGTCACGGAAAATTGGAAAATAAAACATTACCAGCACTCTTGTCATGTGGGAACCCAAGCTGGGTGAATTTAGTTTTTCACCTTGGGACACAAGACATTAGTGTGTTCAACAAGGCATTTTGTTAGTAAGCATAAGCCACCCTTTGCTGACAATTTTATATATCTTTACATGCCAAGACTATTTATACACATTAGGAAACAGATTGTGGAGTCCATGGTAAACATACAGTGTTGATTAACACTTGTTCAACTACGGCTCTGGCTGCATTTATATAGGAACAGAAAATGCCATATTTTATGGTTGTTTCCCTCATGAATTTCCCCACAGAGTTCAAAAAGAAAATTAGCTAAAGTAAACAACCATCAAGCTTATCCATGCCACTCTGTAAAGTCTGTAGCAGGGGCATGATGATTTGAGGCTGATTTCATTACTCAGACCCCATACTGACTCGGAGTAATTTAAAACCAAGCATAAAATAGAGGTGCAAAAAGGCCGGAAAGGAAACCTAATAATCACACATCAGGAGTTTGGTGATGTTTATGGATTGCGGACTTGAGGTCATTGCACAGTAAGAATTTAATACCCTCGTAATAAATAATACATTAAAGCTGACAGTCTGCACTTTAGCCTCATAGTCACTGTATGATTTCACATCCAAAGTAATAAGGATATAAGGCAAAAATGTGCTGTTTACATCTATCTATCTATCTATCTATCTATCTATCTATCTATCTATCTATCTATCTATCTATCGTCTGTTTTTCATTATCTTACAGCCATTTTGATCTAAAGGCTTATGCTTAAATGCATGAAGTTGATACCTTTTGCCTTTCTATCAAGGCAAAGGGTGGCTACTTTAAATAATCTAAAATATAAGGTAGTTTTGATTTGTTTAACACTTTTTTGGTCACTGCATAATTCCATTTGTGTTATTTCATAGTTTTGATGTCTTTACTATTATTCTAAAATGTGGAAAATAATAAAAATAAAGAAAAATGTGAGTCCAGACTTGACTGGTTATCTATCTATCTATCTATCTATCTATCTATCTATCTATCTATCTATCTATCCATCCATCCATCCATCCATCCATCCATCCATCCATCCATCAATCCATCCATCCATCCATCCATCCATCATCCCTCTATATATAAAAGGTTTCTTACTGGTACAGTTGGGCTGTGCTCCTGACCAGGTTCCATTGGCCTGGCACAGCCTGGTGGTGGCACCGGTGAGCAGGTAGCCCTCCATACAGGAGTAGATGACAGAGTGAGAAAATGTCGTTCCATCCAAACGAAATACTCTGCCATTACTGGGAGTGCCAGGGTTACCACACTGGACAGCTGGAGAGAAAGGATGAGAGAGAATGAGAGAGAGAAAGCATCTATCTTGCATCTCAATGAGTTTCAGCTCCAGGACTGACTATAATGACTATAGATTGTTTTAGCACACTGTAGAATATATGGATGGATCTATAACTGGGTCAGTGTCCAGGTGCTGGGTTAGGATAGGTTTCCCTACGTTTACAGAAGGGCTGCGTGCCGGACCAGGTCCCGTTGGGGAAGCACATCCTCTCTGACGAGCCAATCAAATCATAGCCCTCCGAGCAGCTGAAGTAAACCTTGGAACGGATCCTGAAATCCGTTTGTTCCCTGAAGCCATGAGAGGGAACGCCTGGATCGCCACAGGAACCAGCTGTGTCGCCTAGAGAGAGAGCGAGGCAGAGAGAGGAAGGAGAAAGAGAGAGAGAGAGAGAAAGGGAGGGAGAAAGAGAAGCAGAGTTAGGTCTTCTCCCCTAAAACCTAGAATGCCTGGCTCATCACAAGAACCAGCTGCATCATCTACAGAGAGTGAGAGAGCGTATTTTGGATCTTAAAATCCCCTGTATCGATAAACAGATAGAGAGGGAGAGAGAGAAGAGTCAGACACAGAGAAAGAAAGAAAGGAAGAAAGGGAAAGAGATGGGGAGACAAAGAAACAAAAAGGAGGGAGAGAAAGAGAGTCCAGCACAAATGAATCTAAAAAACAACCTCTATTTAGTGTATTTTATCACCTGTATAGATAAGTTATTGTGACAGCATTGTGAGGTGAACTCAGCATTGTGCACTGAACATGTGCTTCCATCTTTAATGTATTGTATAGAGGCCATTATGTTCTCAGGGTGCTCCATTATGAAATGGCTGCTTACAAATGCTACTGGACTGCACACGCATGTTGGTGACAAGGAGCATATGTTTGCCTTAAGATTGTGTGTGTGTGTGTGTGTGTGTGTGTGACTGAATATGTGTGTGTGTGTTATACAAGGCTGTGTGCTTATGTTGATGCCAAGGTGCATGTCTTTGTGTGTGATTGCATGTGTGCATCAGTGTGTGTGTGTGTGTGTGTGTCTGTGTACTGGTGGATGGGTGAGTGTGTGTGTATCAGGCCCTGAGAATGTGTGTGTGTGTGTGTGTGCTCCTCGCTCTGCCCTTGTAGAGCCGCCTGGTCAGCAAATTCTGCCTGACAGACAGAGCACGCTCTTGGGAGCACACACACACACACACACACACACATACACACACTCACTCACAGGCACAAGGCCGGACAAACATATTGGTAGACCAATATTATAGGCCAATATTTGCCTATTTTTGTAATGGTCTAAAATTTTCATTGGCATATCATCAATGTCATAATCTGATTAATTTCAGATTCTATATATAGAACAATAAGTTAAAGACACATTTTTTCCCATTTTCCACTGTAATTTTAAAACATTATTAACATCATCCACATCAATTGTCAACCACTAATTCAAGGTGTGTAAAATTATGTATCTATAATATTCAGAATCAAAATACCTTTTGGGGTAACCAAGGGTAGAAGTAAGTAATTACATGTACTCATGTTACTGTAACTAAGTGGTTTGTTTATGCACTTTTTTGAGTATTCTTTAAAGTCAGTAATCATAAACTGGACAATTGTAAAATTGGCCAATTGTGGAACCATTCACAGTGAATCAGTCAGCAGAGAAGATAATTTGGTTTTAGTTAGTTTAGTTTTGCACTAAAATAATCTAGTTTGAACTCTCTCCTCTTGTCCTTTCAAAATTTAATGGGAAACATGTAACAGTGTTCTGTTAAATTTTCAAGTAAATTTTTACACCAGAAGTAAAATATCAGCAAAGAAGCAGTACTTCTACTTGAGTGGGACATTCTAGTCTTTCCACCGCTGGGGGTGACGCAGCAAATAATCACCCACCTACAGTATTTCTCAAAAGCATCTGTAATCTTTTTGCGATGTTCCTCATAGTTTTGACAAATAACCTCAATTCATAATGGGTTTGTTTTGCTCCATAGCGCAAACATCTAGAGGCTTGCTGCTGAACTGAGTTTACACATATCACAAGAAAACAACAGTTAATGGTATAACATCTTTTCATGCCTCAGGATCTCAGACAATGTTTTTCAAATGTAAAAAAAAATAAACCTTTACAGCATCTTGTCATTATTATTTGTCTTTAAAAGCTAAATGTGAGTGATTGGGAGAAAATGTGAGGAAATTACATCCTAGTGCAAAAAGTCTGTATCAGCAGATAAATGGATGACTTTTCCTTACGGATATTGGTAGCAGATCAAAAACCCTGTATCGGGCAGGGCACACACACACACACACACACACACACACACACACACACACACACAGACACTGCACTACCATCTACACAACTCCTGTGGGACACTCTTACATGCACACACACACACACACACACACACACACACACACACACACACAGAGCTCCAAAGTCACCATGTAGCCTCAGGTGTATCAGGTCTCAACAGGGACAACAACCAATCTACCTGATGTCACTGGTGCGTGTGTTAGTGTGTATGAGTGTGTGTATGTGTGTGTGTCTGCGTGCACTTGTTTGTGTGCGTGTGCATGTATGTGTGTCTGTGTCTAGGGGATAGAGCGATGTGGAAACTAATCTCTGTCGTTTCCCTCAGGTGACTTTGGAACAATCACTAATCAGTCACACACACGCTCATCTACACACACACACATACACAAACACACACACACAATTATATATACCCAACAGACAGATTTTGGCCGTACTTGGCCTGGATTAATTCATGGGTTACTGGGCTGAAGCCTTTCTGCCCAGGCTTGTAGAGGTGCCCATGAAGCTGGCAGAAAAACACGCTGCACTGTCCCACTCTCCCTCATCTGATCCAGTCTGCACTGTGGGTCACAGCACTTGAGACTTGGATGTTAGAGTAGGCATGGTGGGAAGCCCAGTCAAACTGTTTGTATGTGTGTAGCTGCTTATAAAACGACAAAATCATCAATTAAAAATAATAATGATGGGAATTAATCGACCTTGGATGCAAATGGGCAGTTATCGAAACACATTTTAAAGTAAATGTTAATCTGAATGTAGCAATCACATATCTAGAGGTAAAAATGGCTAAAACAAATGAAAGCAAGTCCCAATAAATAATGAGGAATTGGATTTTAGGCCTTGAAAGGGTCTAGAGACAGTAATAACCCCAGGGACACAACGTTGCTTCCCCTACTCTACAGCTAAGAAGTATTGGTTTGGTTGAAATAAGAATGCCAGGGCTTTCTGGGCAGGGGTGCAGGGGGTGCATGACTGGAGTGAGTGAAACCATGTTGACTTTAAAAACTCCACCTGTTAAGACCAAACCACTGTGGTAGTGCTGTTGGAACTAAGAGAATAGCTGAACAAAATATTTAATTCATGTGTTGACTTTGCCACTACAGTTAGAGAATCACGAGCTGCTTCCTGGTATGCGGCTGTACGGCGCACCAGCCTCCAGTCGGTTGATGCTTCCAGTGCTGCTCGCTTACAGTGGCATACCGCAATTCCCCTAAGCAGCGCGCATTGCAACGAGCATTACATATAAAGGCACAAACGAACAAACACACACAGCAGCTCTTATAGTGCTCCTCCCAAGCACCAGCATGTAACATACCCAACGTTAGATCAGATGGCATAAGATCAGCTGGCATAGAATCACCATTTGCTTATCAGCGGCCATGAAGCTGAATTGTGGAGCTATCATGGCTGCCATGGGCCAAACTCTTATCTGTGTAGGACTCTGGTGCAGACCTGGTAGATAGAAACCATGAATCACCGTTTCTTAAACTATTACCCTCCCTCGCCCTGCAACATTTTCCCCAGGCAATCGCTGTAAATAACAATGTATTCTTAGTCAACTTGTCTGGGACGTGTTCTCAGTCATATAATATAAGCAGCAGCTGGGAGCCTCTCTGCCTGGAGAGCCGTAATCAGGCCCCTAGCCAGCCAACTGACAATCATATAACTTAGATGGTTTCTATACATGGTGAAAGGTAAGGAGGCTTTCTGTCTGGAGAAACAATCTACTCCAATAAGTGTTGAGATATGCATAAATGCAACAGGGAGGAAATATGCTTGTGTAAAGCACTTCACAGCAGCAAAGTGAACACAATGACAGTGTTGCATCTACAGTATAATATTTTAGCACCCAGTCACCACAGAAAGACACTGCAGCCACTGCTAGAGAAAATGCATGGGGGATATGTATGCAAATTAAAGTGTTTAAATGTATTAATATTTAAAGAACCCAAATAACAATAATTTTAGTTTTGCAACCTGCACTATAACCAAAATCAACGTGAATCTCTTCCTTCCACTAGATAAAAGGTTAAGGTTGCTGTAAGGGCTCTATCAGGCGGTGCTACAATAAAAGTTGAATAAAGTACATTTTATTTCAGAGCAGGTCATGAGAATGCTCTACGGTGGGTCGAGTTGACAGGTTGTACGGGATTCTTCTTTCAACTGTCTAATCTATCTGTCATCACTTTATCCGTCCATCGTTATTTCTATCACACACACACACACACACACACTTTCAGTTCAGTCCTTCTATCCATTCATTACGCTCTCCCTCATTTCACCGCTTCCTCTCAAGTTCAAAACAGTCACTTTGTGGGTTTCACCCCAAGCAGAAAGGCATGGGTCAGAGCAGGTTGAAATAAGAGTTAAACAAGGTTTACAAAAGGGTGAAATTAGATTGAGAACACTCTCTTACCAGACCGGAAACGCACACGCTTGGTGTCCAGGAGTGGGGCGGGGGGAGGTTGTGCTCCACAGCCCTTTAGACTGACAGACCCTGGTATATTCTCCTTTCAAGTGTCAACCCTACCCTCTATCTGTCTACCTATCCCTCCCATTATCCCTCCAACCGATCATAAAGGGGTTAAGAAAGTGCGCTAGCAGAACCGGAAGGCATGGAGTGCTCCACAGTCTGTTGCGTCTACATGTTCCGGACGTCTCCCCTTTCATCTACAACTCTTATCCCTCCATCCCACCTTCTGATAGGAGGAACTTTACAGTCTGTATATTCAATAAAGGTTAAAATAGTTACCAGAGCAGAAGGGCATGGGGGCGCTCCACATCCCATTGAGCTGACAGGTCCTGGATGATTCCCCTTTCAGCTGTCTTCCTCCCAGACAGGAGTATCGAACCGTCGAGCCGAATGTATACTTCTCTCCACTCAGCAAACCGTTAGGGGGAGAGCCCGGATGACCACAGTCTACAACTAGAGACCAACAGAGAGAGATGAATAGATGATGATGACAGCTGTTCTTGACCCAACACATCATTACGAGCTGCTGGGGGTGACCACTGTCTAGAACTAGATAGGATTCAGAGACAAAGAGATGGATAGGGCTAGGGATAGAGAGACAGATACAGGAAACAGACAAACAAAGTCTAGAGTTGTTGGCACTCTTGGCAGAGATGAGCCATACAAATGTAAAAAGGAAACAGCACAAGTTTTGACCTTTATTCTTAGGATCAGAATGTTATATCGTTGATAAACAGGCAGGTTAAAACAGGAGATCGGCCCGCAGGCAGAGAGATAAACAGGTATCATACTAACCTATACATTCAGGTAGGGGTTTGTCCCATTGTCCGGTAGGTTGACAGGTTAGCACAGGCGACCCGAACAGGTAATATCCCGGGTTACAGTCGTAGAAAACCACAGTACCAAAGGTAAAGTTCCCATGTTCTATTTTACTCTGCCGAATGGAATTGGCCGGGATACCTGGATCGGAGCAATTGACCACTACGGAGAGAGAGACACAGGGAGACAAACACACACGCATACGAATACACATACATACACACATACAGAGAGATAGAGAGACATGTGTTATTTGGCATGAACCAGAGAGGGTCATTTCTCTTCCTTCTCAAGTGTTTTTCAGTTTATCCCACAGGCGCCACAGCTCCAGATTGGTAAAACCATATGAGTATAAAGAAAGTAGCGGATGAGGTTTGGGGTTAAACGGGGCAGACATGGCCAGTGTAAAAGGATGTTATGTTAGGGGCTGGTTTGTGTGTCCTGGATCAAGCCCCCTTTGTTTTCGCTCGTCAGCCATGTGTTGCATTTTGAATTTTGCTTGATTTACTGGCACTTCATTCTGCAAACTGGGCAGGACGCTGTTAGCTTGTGTGTAAATCCATGTGAGTGAAGCGACCCTTGCTGCTGTGACTGGCTAAAGATTGAAGTGAACGAACTGAGAAACGAAAACTGGCCATTCATGTGGCTGGATCCAGGCGGAGGTTAGATTAATAAATTTAAAGACATGAATTCATTAAATTAAGGGCAAGGAGGAGTAGGGTTTGAGAAAAATGTTTGAAAAGAAAGCTGTTATCTTTTCTAGACTGTAATGAGCCTTAGGGTTATGACGGAAGAGCAGGCTAGGGTGAATAGGGTTAAGGAATTTAGGTGAAATGATAGGGTCGGGGTAATTAAGGAAAGGCGTTAATGGACTTTTGTCAGAGTTAAGGTGGAAAAGCAAGTTCTAGTAAAGAGCGATAGGGGTAAATAGGGTTAAGGGTTGAGGTGGTATCGAAGGTTAGGGATAAATAAGGTTAGGGGTGAACAGACTTAACTTTTCTCCCCACCTTTACACGTTGGGGGCGGGTGGCTCCACTGGCGGTTGGCCTGACACTGAGCGCGTGCCGGCCCCTCCATTTCGTAACCACGGTTACAAACAAAGCTGACCACGTCGTTAAGGTTGAAGCCGCTGCCCACCGTACGGCCGTATATGGGACTTCCTGGATGGCCACAGCTGATTGCTATAGGGGAGAAAATGTGAATGAAAGATACATGTGGACTTTATAGCACATTAATTGCAAATTTACTTGAGATTGCACATAATAAATTTCAGAGAATTAAGTTAGGATAGAGTTCACAATAGAAAGACAAAAACTGTCAAAAGCATATCACCAGTACAAAGCACTGATACAGTAAGACAGCAAATAACTACAAAGTACTGCATTACTAATTAACTTTACACAGTACATTGAAAGCACTTTACTGCTCATTGCTTGACTGACAATAAGTCATTACTCTGCTGATTAATGTCCTTCCAACTGACATTATGATTTACATGTAACTGACGAGTAAGTTGAGCCATTGCCGTGATTGAGATGTAACTGTGTCTTTGCTGAATGTTTGTGTAGTCTTATCCAGTACTGCTATTGCAGCATTTAACGTGAAGCAGTTGCAGAGGACCAGTGATGTGATTTATATCTAACTGTGTCTTTGGTGAATGATTGCATTTTCATAACACTCATTTAGTTTTTCTAATCTAATTACAAAACTCCTATTCATTGAGATTTCTCCTTGACAAGAGGATCTGATCTGAGCCAAGGAGCTGAAAATCAGATTTCAGATAGATTTCCTCTGTTTAGAGAGCCAAAAGAGGCTCAGATCTGGACCAGATCTGTGGGCCTGTCCTAATTCATGAATATCTATGAGAACACCACTAGACCCGAGAAGACTCACATTATTTGTAGGCCTAGCTCGCATCCTGATCCAGCGTCATCAATTTCGAAATATTGGCCCTCGCCATCTTGAGTATTAGTTTTGTTTCAGAGTGTCCTCTGCTTGCCATTGTGGATCATAACTATTCATCCTGTTGGCGTCATTCATTGGGTCTACTTTAAAGTAGTGTGTGAGTTAGTGTGTATATGTGTGTGTGAGTGTGTGTGTGTGTGCGCGTGTGTGGCAATTGTCCCATCTCCTCACTTCCTCACTGTGCTGACGACAGTGTTTTGATGCTTGTGTAAACACACAGTTTACAGTTACTGCCAGTCTCTCTCTCAACTGTCTCTCTAACTCTGCCTCTGCCTATCTCACTATCTCTCCCTCTAAATCCATTGCTTTACAGGAGGCAATAAGGGAAGAGAGAAGGAGAGGAAAAAAAAGAAAGATGCATTAAGGGGAGGGAAGGGAAGTGAGGAGAAGTGAGGAGAAGACAAAAGCAGAGGAGAAGAGATGAGAATGTAGGAGGAGAAGACAAGAGGACAGAGGAAAATAACAATTGAGGGGAGGAGAGTAGGAGAAGAGAGGAGAGCAGGAGAGAAAAAGGAGAGAAGCCAGGAGAGATGAAAACAAGCGAAGACGGGAGAGGAGGGGAGCCAAGGTTTTTTTCAGTTGATCAGTGAGAATCAGAAGAGTTTGTTTGTTTGCCTAAGATACAAATTTATCTGACACCGTCAGCATACCCTGCGGCTATATACACACACATACACACACACATACATACACACACACACACACACACACGCAGAGACATCATAGTCTCATCATCATTCTGTGTTTGTGTCTCTAAACAAGAGCCTCTCATCTCCATAATTACAGTATAATTTGGTTCTGAAATGATTTCCCTCAATAACCACTGCATGAATAACCTCAATAAAAACAGCAGAGCAGAGAAACACACCCAGATACACTGACAGATAGACACACACTCCTAACAATATGGACACACATAAATACCTACACACAGTCACGCATGCATACAGACATACAAACTCACTGACAAAAAGCTACCATGTTTAACATTTATTTTTATTTTAGGTCATTGTCAAAAAGAGGTCACAAGAAAAAAAATGACTCCCTCTCTTGTGTGTTTTCCACTCTGGGCGAGTACATCATCACCTTCATCCTCTGAGTGCGGTTTTAAATTAGTGAACAACCAGTCTGTCTTTTTTGGAAAAAAGCCTCAGTTATTGGCTTGAGATGGCACTCATCCCCACCTTAACTGTGCCCAGTTGCTGCCTAAAAACATTCAGAACGCTCACAGCAAGTGACCAATTTTAGAGGATTTTCACAGTAGCCTGGACACGTCAGAGCCTTCTGTTTTATCCTCAAGCCCAGCTATTTATCTCATCCAGACCACACTGGCAGTTGGGCCTTCTGGCCCTTTATATGGGACTGCTGGTGTGAATCTGCAGAACCTCAGGACTATTGTGCGAGTGCCTCCAGAGAGGGATGTTTCTCAAAATGTGAATGTCAAACTGGCCGTTCTCAATACAAAAACACTCTCTAACAAAAGGTTTATTGTAAATTATTTTATTTCCTCTTTAAATGTGGATTATTTTTATTCTTGACTGAAAGTTGATTGGAGTTTATCAGCTCTCCCAGACTAGTGCCCATGGTGGAGGCCTTGCCGCTGTGTTCAAAAAACAATTTAAAAGGTAGCCCCATTGTTACTCAATTTTCTAGCTTTGAGGTGCTCTTGTTTAAAATGATCTTTCCTGACCCTATTTTGTACGTTGTTATCCACGCGCGCGCGCGTACACACACACACACACACACACACACACACACACACACACACACACACACACACACACACACACACACACACACACAAAACCCAAAGGCTAGTATCCTGTTAGTACTCTCTGAACTCCTATTTCTATCACACTGAACCACAACAAAGTTATGACTGCAGGTGATTTTTTTTAATAGTGTGCTAGCTCAACTCACAACCATGGCCACACTCGTTATTTAGTCGTTTCCCTTGGATTGGATCTATCCTGTCCTGCTATGGAGGACAAGTTTGTCAATGACCATCGATTTTCAAGGCGGCTATGAAACATCTTCACCTCACATCTTCACCACCTCAGTATTTGCCTCCTTTGTTACCAATTTAAGTGTCAACACAGCTCAACATTACCAAAGAAGTGACTTGTTCAACTGATTTAACCGACAGTGAATAGGGGATGGTATAACAGTCCACACAAATTAGAGAATTAAAGGTGCTAGAGCAAAAATATTCCTCTGAACTTACTACTTCAAACCAGAGGAACTCTTGGTTTTCATTCAGCACCAGTTACTACTTTGTATGCCCCTACTGGTGTACTTGCCTCTTCAAATGTGAGACTGTAAGACGTTTTTAATCTTTTTTGTTGGGAAGAGCACTCCTCCTGTTTCTCTTGCTGATATACTTTGCCGCATTCTGACACCAAATGCCAATTCCACTGCACCATCTTGTGAATACTCTATCACACTGTGTATCATCTCGCCTTCTCTAATCTAAGGCCCTTTTTTTCTCTTAATCAACAAGCAGTGGTATGGTTCCAAATTGACTTTTAAAATATGTTCTATTGATTATTCAACGCCACAGGCAACTTATATCTCAAATTCAAATGAAGGTGCTGAGTATATCATCAAAACACTGCAGCTAAAAAAAAGTTTGAAGTCTTCATTTGCTGTCTAGCAGAACATTTAAAAACAGCCAAAATGTTTCAGCTCTCTTGAGTCACATTTGGTCTTAAAAATGTAATTGTAATTTGTATTTCTTCTCAAATGATCACCTCCTTTCCTTATATGGTGACCCATAGCAGCACCTTATCTGCATCCTTTCATCATAACATTTTAGAATTTATGGACACACACACATCGTCGATACTTTGAATGATGTTTGGACTGGAATTTCACTACGTTTCATATTTTTATTCCTCTGAAAACTTAATTCCTGACGGGGTGGGAGAAGCCTGATTTACGCTCAGCACAACTCGGTTTACTCGGAACAGTAAGTCACAGATCAAGAAATAAATATGACGTAAACAAGACTGTCTTTTAAGCTAATTAGAGTGTTTTAGTGTGTGTGTGAGAGTGTTTCTACAGTCGATAAAAAGTATGTACAAGAACTGTTGCATTCAATCTGTTTGTCTGTGTGTGAATATGCATCAGTGTGTGTGCATTTTCTTACAGAGACATGCAGCTGTGTTGTCTTGGAGACAGATATGTCTAGTAGGAGTTTGGGTTGGTTAGTTAGTTGTTAGTCAGGGAGTAAATGTGTGTTTTTCTTACGTATACAGACAGGCAGCTGTCCCGACCACTGGTTGTCTTGGAGACAGATTCGGACCGATGAGCCAATTAGTCGGAAGCCAGGCAGACACTGATATACGACCGTGTCACGGTAACCAAAGTTCTCCCCGATTACCTGACCATTCACAATGCCTTCTGGGATACCACAGTGACCAGCTGAAAGAGAGACACACAGAGAGAGAGAGAGGGAACTCAGACAAAGGGTAACTTAGTCCAAGGAGGTACCTCAGAACTGTTGCTGTGAAGGAACATCTTGCTAACATCACACTTTTCAATAGATTTTTGACCCAGTGTTGCACTTTGTTTCTGTGATTGTTGCTGTGAGTCAAACCAAATAACTCAAGTGAATCACCAGTAAGCAGCAGGGGTTGGTATTAAAATACAATACCTATTGTTGTTGCACTGATTTTTTTGTAACTGAAGTGTTGAATTTAGGTATCACAAGGCAACAAAACATTAAATGTTTATAACCACTCAGGGTTTCTTCAAGTTTTTGGTAAAAGTGAACATGCAACTTTTACAGGGAAAATGATTTACTCTGTCCTATAATGGAATGCACTTTCATTCAATAAAGAATGGATTTGGAAAAATACTGTTATAGAGCTGGTATTGAACTTGGAGTACTGAAACTAGAGGTTGGATGTGAATATTGGCAGAGTGTGGTATAAAAAAAAAAAATCAATACCTACATCTCTACCATACCAATTTTTGGTACTAGTCTCAATTTTAAGGCATTCAAATGTTTACAAAGGCAACAGAAAGCTTCAAAATGGTGTATTCTTCACATGAGAATCAAGTTTTCTTCTTGTTTATGAGAAACTTTAGTGCTGAAATCAATTGAGAATGGTCCAATTATATTTAGAAAAGCAGAAGGCACGTACAGATATTACACAGAAACACATTTACTGTGTTGTATAAAGAAAAAGATTTAATCCCCCTAGTGATTAAAGTCTTGGCTCTATATCTAGCTTGAAGACAGACTTTCACCAGTGGACACCGTCAAGATCCTGTATAAACCTTCTACCTAAAGTTTTATTCTACTTTGTTTTTAATGTTTCATTATATTTTCAAATTTGGCCTTTTCTATTTGTCTATTTATTTACTTACTTTCTATTTTTATGCTGTAACCGTGAGCCAACACTGTCCTGCACATATGCAAACTATTTCACAATCCTACTGTACTGTACCTAGGCATTCTGATAGCCTTGCTCCACCTTGCAAGTCGTAACTAAGGTTTGTCCTATGTGCTGCAGTGGACATGGAATGTTTCTATTGCATAAGAATTTTATTTTTACTATGGGATGGGTATTCCTCAGTCATTACCAGAGCTACAAAGACATTGCTAGCTAGTTTTGCATTCTAAATGCACTTTGGAGAGTGAAAATCCCCTTGGCTTTACCTCAGGCAGTTTGCTGCCTCTTTGTGGGGCATTTACAGTGTTAAACACCTGTTGAATCTGTTTGCATGTGTGTAAAAATGTGCAGTGGCAGCTTGAAAACCTTTTCATATATGAGGCATGTGAAATCATGAAACGTGCATGTGGGAGCACAAAAATATCCTACCTTCACAAAATATTTGCCGTTCTGTTTCGTCGCAAATTTATAGAGGAGAAATTGTATCACCTCCCATTTACAACTATGAATAACCAGATGCTCAGATGATCAACTACTAAGCAATTTCTCTGCTACTTAAGAAGGACACACCCTGTTCTTTGCAGCAGCTACAGAAGCATCTCACTTTTAAATGTAGATTTTACAATTTTAGCAAAGGCCCTCTCTTTGCACAACATCTGACCAAACAGGATTTATTTTGCCTTTTTTACTCCTGGATCAAATTCATTCCCCAAGCTCTGATTTTCCTGAAACTGTTGTATTGTAAAAAGCTGAAAAGGCATTTCATAGGGAAGAGTGGAAATATATTTTTTATGTCCGTGGAAGATTTGGATAGAATCTTGATTTCATTTCATAGATAAAACTTACACTCGGCCCCTGTGGCGTCAGTTAATACTAACAATTCACAGTCAGCCTTATTCCCCACTACCATGGGAAGAGAAAAGGCTGCCCCATATCGCCTTTGTCATTTGCCATTGTTTGAGGGCATTACTCAAGAGGGAGTGACTCATAAATTATCCCTGTATGCTGATAATCTTCTTCTTTATATTTCTAATTAGCCTTCCTCTCTCCCTGCTACCCTGGGTATATTACAGCAATTTGGGAAATATTTGGGGTATAAGCTAAACCTACGCAAAAATTAGCTCTTTCCTGTTAATTCCTTATCCAAAAGACTACTCCTCTCCCATTAATCTCCCAGAGGTTAACAATGGGTTTAAATATTTTGGATTATACATGTCAGTTATTTTCAAACATTTCCAAGGAAAGCTTTCTTTGAGAAATGCCAAGAAGACTTTAATGGGCCAGTACACTTTGTGCAGAAACAGATTCCTCAGTTCTTTATTTTTACTCTCACTGTTGGTAAGACGGGTAATAATTACTAGTTGAAACATGCCCGCACTCCCCACCCATGACAGATGGATCAAGGAGATGCTGCACTGTATCGAATTATAAAAAACAGTTCTTCTTAAAGGCTCACTGGCAAACTCTGAAAGGAAATCAAGACCTTACATTTTCCAACTATGCCGACACCTTGACTTTCATTCCAGAGTATAACAATAGCTGAATCTCACTGCTGTACTGTAAGCCAACTGTAAACTACTATACAAGTCAGACTGGTGCGTTGTTGTGTTGTAATACTGGTGTAGGTTTTAGGCTTTTTTGAACCTAATGCATTTTTATATGTTATTGTTTCATGCTTGTTTTTTAATTTGCTAAAGGGATGGGAAATCTGGGGGAATATGATCATGTAGGAGTAAGAGCTGCTATTATACCATATTTTGTATATTACATCATCGTTCGTGTCTCTACTAGTCTGAAACAATATGTGAAATGAATAGAAATTGTTGAGTTTGTCTTGTCAGATAATGAGGAAAGTTATCAAATGAAATTGCCTGTTTATAGCATATCATTAGGTTTCCCAAAAAAAATCTGACAGAATCATGATGGCTCATCATCATCATATAGCCCACTTAGTTCAGTCTGGGTTATGTTTCATTGAACTTTTTCTTTATAAATTGCATCTCATATTCTCCTCAGCCTGTGAAGTATTCTGGGAAGTGCCATTTCCAGTGCTGCACCATGGAGAAGTGATGGCAGCGTGTCATAACATCTGTTACCTCTACCAGGCACATTGACAGAAGAAAGCGGCTATTTTTTTTCTGGTTTATCAAAAAAAAAAAAAAAAAGATTCAAAATGAATCTACTGAGTGCGTAGCAGAAGCTTGCTGTTGATAGTTGAAGAGATCTTTCAACTCTATCGTTTTTGCTTGTGAGATGGACGAGGCAAGAGGTATGCAGCTGTGCAGCCAGACAAGAGGTCTTGGGCACCAACTTTGACACCTGTCCTCATTAGATTGCCTTGAAAAATCGCATCTCTCAAACTCCCTCTCTAATGGTGGGTGTTTCAGTGTGGGTGTGTGTGTGTGTGTGTGTGTAAATGTGTACATCAATAAGCCGAAACATTGAATCTCAGTAGACAAGATGACATTCATTTTCTAAAAGTATATATATTAACACATTACTAGTATTAGTATCCTTATACCTAAACATCGCGTTTCAGTTCCACTCCAAAGCCCAGATGACAAGCACTCTCTGACCGCTGTCCCCACCAACATGTAACCAGCATCAGAGGTAAAGATGGCCGTAGCTCCAAAGGTGGTCTGAGTACCAATCTTCTTCCCGTTGGGGGGAGCCGTCAAGTCGCCGCAGGAGATAACTGAAACACACAGACAGAAACAATCTAAAAGCAGCCAGTTCTGCACGTATTCATAGCAAGTTCACTGTATCTAGTAGAACTCATAGGTCTCAATGAGGAATGCTACCAATTCTGGCAAGCTGTTTTTCAGGCAAATTTGGTGCCAATACAGATCCCTCCCCCCCCCCCCCTCACAATTGCATGGTGAAGAAAAATAACAATGTCATGGAGTTATTTTTATGAAAAATAAGATACACTCAAAATGTCAAGGTATCCCCTAACGGAAAAATAACTAGACTACAATTCAAAATGTCAAGGTAACTCTTTAAAGTTAGAGAAGGAATTGGAAAAAAGTTTAAAAAAAAAAAAAGAAAAAAAAAAGTAAGTAAATAAAAAGCAAAGTTTGCAGAGGAAAAAAAAAACATCCTGGTAACTCACTGGCAGTAAGTAAGTAAAATAAAATTGAAGTACATAAAAAAAATGAAATATAAAGCGTATTATTTTTATCCTCAGATAATAGCACATTTGAAATAATACTGAACATTTTAAAAAAATCAGCTCTTATGTATGGGATCCATTTGAGCCCATACTTATGGACCTTCCTAAGAGATGCAAGAGCAATATAATATATACAACATGATGTATCTTGAAAAAAAAGATACAGCATGTTGTTGACTGTTGCTATGTTGTGAAACAAAGGATACATTAACAAATTGGGACTGTAAGTGTCAGAGTACACTGACACAGAACTGGGCTGTTAGCAAATTCAGAGAGCTAGCAGAATCCAGCTCATTGATTTAGAGTGTCACCATCTGGGAGTGCTAACAGCACACACTGCACTCTAGCCAAGGAGTAGGTGCAACAGACACTACAAATGTATACTACAGTGGTGAATGGTATCCATCTTACTGACTTTACCTGCCATAAAGCTAGCTGCCACTCCATAATGGTGAAAAATTAGTCTTTGTAAGGGTGCAGCTTGCCACATCATTTACATTTACATGCTTGCGAGAGTAGCTACTGGTTTAAACGTGTAACTGACAACAATTTAATGGCACATTTCATCTTTCCCTCCTCGCATCTGTTTTCCAAACTGTTCATAAATCCTACTGATAGTCTGCGCACAGTTACATGGACCTTCAGATTGCATTTGCAAACACAAAGGCCTTTTTGCATGATGCTCTCAAGGTAATGCCATAGTAGTCATGCCCCAAATACTCACAAGTTTTAAATATTAACAATAAAATGAATAGTTGTGAGCTTTTGGCTTGTCCTTAAAGGAATAGTTCACCCTGTGTGCCATTGCAGCACAAAGTAGCTGTGTACCACTTCGTTTCTGAAATAGTCACCAAAAAGCTACTTTTGTTTCAGGGTCCATTTTGTTATTTCTGACTAAAAAATACTTGAATATGTGACTAGTTGTATTTACGACTGTAAAACTCAGACGTATGAGCTGATGAGGAGCACATGAAGGCAGCAAGACTCTTCCACCAGATCACTGCAAGGCGACCAGCGCTCTGTGAGTGGGGAAAATCTAGCAGATAATGAGGTAAATATTGGACTTTTGCACTTATTATGCTGTTTGGAGTAACTTTATGGTCATTTCTTGAACCTTTTTGGAACTCTGAAGAAACGGTCTCACTCCGTCTCAAAGCTGAAAAAAAGCTTGCTGTGTGTTATAATGACATACTAACTTCACCACTGTTTCAACTGACATGAGGGTGAGTAGATCAGAATATACAGAATATAGATTTTTGGGTGAACTATTCCTTTCAACTTAAAATGACAGCTTGGAGAGCTTATGAAACATTTACATGTTTTAATAATTAAGAGCTATTATCTTCTAATTGGTAAGTAGACATCATAGTGAACACAATAAATTCACATGACAAAAGTGGGCATACTAAGCCAAATAAAACTACAAATTACCAACAAAAATTGTTGGTAATCTGTCATGGTCATTAGATGCCATGGTCATTAAAAAGTCATATGTCACAGTAACTCACTCTGGCAGTGTGGTCTGTCGTTCCTCCAGCTCCATACGCCAGTGGCCAGGCACTGGATGTGGGCGGGGCCTAATCTGTAGTACCCCGGATCACAGGTAAACACAATACGAGTTCTGTATTCATAGTGGGAACCGTTGACAATCCTCCAACGCCCATGTTCCAGAGAAAATGACCCAATACTGGGACATACTACCACTAGAGAGAGAGAGAGAGAGAAAGAGAGAGAGAGAGAGAGAGGGGGGGGGGGGGGGTGGAGCGAGATAGAGAGAGAGAGAGATAATAGATAGATATTAATTTAAATGATAATGTGCAAACCAAAAATGTGTGTGTTGCTTATAGGAACCACTTTGTTTCGCTATTGTTGCTGAGTTTTTTTTTATTATTATCAATTGAACAATAAGATATTTATGTAACATTTGTGCTCTTTGTACTGCCATTTTATAAAAGCAATGACCTGCCATGGATCTTTACAGTTATAGTTTTACTGTATACTATTTCCTAACAACAACTCTTAGTTGTTGTAAAATCAGAACTGATATTGGTAAAAATATCAGAATTGGTATTCATACTGAAAATATCCCAATGCTACTCAGCCCTCATTAGTACGTATGTGTATACTTGTATGTGTTACTAACCCGAACATCGTGGTATCTTATTGTGGTTGCTCCATGTTCCATCAGGCTGACAGACGGCTGAAGTCAGTTCTTTATTGGAGAGTCTGTAACCATCGTTACAAAAATAGGAAACTCTTGTTCCAACGGAGTAGTCAGCTGTTAAAACTCCACCGTTTACCGGAGCCTTGGGCGCCCCACATGACACAGCTAGGGAAGACAGACACACGCTGGTTAGAAAGACTACACACACACACACACACACACACACACACACACACAGAAACCCTAACACATAGAAGTCAGCCATTAACATACCGACTTTTACTTTGGGCATTCTGCAACAAACAGCTGGATGTGGGGATACAGGTTGCTGATTTGAATAGAAAGGAAAATGAATATGCTCAAACCTCAAGCCCCACCCATGTATGTGTGCAATGCCTGTTTCAGTGTATGTGGGTAGGTCTGAGAATATTTTATTCAAAAATAAATAAAACAAATCGTCAAACCCAAAATTGGGTGTGTTTTGTAAACAAGTTCAGCTGACTTCAATAAAAGTATCAAAAATTAAACAGATACAATCGTAAATATTTGATCTCTAGTTCAATGCAATGAAAAGTAAGATCCATCATGTAGGCATCTTAGACTAGAGTCACATGTTTAAGTGCAAGCTAACATGACAGCAGGCCATGTGCTAATGCTAATAAGCTAGACACAAAGCATCAACTTATCTACTTGAGCCACAAGTGTGCTGAAAACCAACAACTGTACATTTGGACGTGTATTGGCAGAATCCATGATAGCCTAGAAAATATGGCATTTGATGTCAAAATAACTATTGAACTCGTTTTAAACGTTTAGACTGCATTCCCTCTAGCTGGTTGAAGTGAGTAGTCTGGATTTTGCTCCAGTGTAGACTTACACCGGTTTAGTTCAAGTTAGTGATCATAAAGAACCCAAAAGTGCCTGACGCGTAATTTTTTACACTGCGTGAATATCACATACACAAAATGAAAAAAAAAAAAAGCTTTTCAGTAGTGTTTACCTTTTGGTATTACACACGCACACACACACACACACACACATTCATGAGCACACAGACAAACACACACACACACACCTTGGCAGGCAGGTACAGGTGAGTCCCAGGCATGGTTGCCGAGCGCCGTGCGTCGGCAGGTTCCTGTGGCGTTGCCTAGGAGGCGGTAACCACGGTCACAAGCCCAGCGCACCACGCTGTTAACATGGCCGCCACTCTGAGAGGAGATAGAGCCGTGGAGTGGAGAGTCTGGAGTAGAGCAGTACAGCGCTGGAGCGGAAGAGACGAAGAAACAGGACAAACTTTGAAATGACTTAAACATGGAGTGGTTTTCTATTACTAAAACAGGAGCTAGCAAGTTAACTTTAAGCAGGAAAACCTTACTATCACATTTTACTGCGGTTGGCAATCAGTGACTATGGCCTGACAGTATATGTGTTTTACTGTAGCTAGGAAACCAGTAAGCCAGATATTTCAGTGTCTCCAAAACAATATCAAGATTATCATCCGAAACAGATCTATGGTTATGTCTGCATGCAGGTGCCCATATCAATCCGCTAACAATGGAACGCTAGTCAAAGTCATGCTAGCACGGTTGAAGTCTTACTGTCATTACAACCTGTTTCATGGAATTACGTCACAAAAGGATTACGTGTGTTACAACTAGAAGCAGGCACTCGCTCGCCATTGAATTAGCGTGGTGGAAAGTCAGGGTGTGGAGGTTAGTGTGTATACATTTGCCTTCACCTCTTGTGATCTGGGTTCAATTTCCATCTTGTGTAGTTTATTTTCACACTTTATTTCCACTAAAAGTTTTTTCTATTTACCACAGCCACAACCTTACCCTAACCTTAACCAATGTTTTAGTTGCCTACACCTAACCCTAATTTTAACCGTAACCTTAACCAAAGTTGTTTTAGTTGACCAACATTTGAAAATGATTTGTGTACAATTCATGCTATTGTCACGTAATCTTTCACAGTAGAGGAACATATTATTCACATTATTTGTGTCCTCAACACGTAATCTGAGTTTCAGAGTTTGTGCTCATTTCATGAGTTATTTTGAGACTGTCAGTCATTAATGTGAGTCACTATTAACACAAGTTGACAAGTTGCCTTCTGACAATCAGTCAGAATGATGGCATATGTGTCACGTTAGTTGGTTAATCATTTTTATTGGCTGTAAATATTGTGTATCTTACAATGGCAATAAAACACTGGTTGGGCAAGGCTAGATAGAAAGTTCAGTGGGTAGAAATATTAATTATCACATTCAGAATGGTGATTATACCTTGCCAACACAACCTAAAAGCTAAGGGTTTCAGCCAGGCATTTTGTATAAAAAACGCTACCAGCCAATCAGGATCAATCCAACAAGCTACTGTCTGAATGCCAAATAAGACAAACAATAAGCTGATTCTCTCAGTAGAGCTTTTTGATTGACCAATCAATGAGTTGGACGTCAGAAGCTACCTCACACTGCCCACAAACTCATCAAGAGAATCAAATTGCTGTTTAGTTTTATGAAATAATCTTACAGCCAGCAGCATTAATCATTTTGCTTGAGACAATATTGGCAGCAGTGGGCAAAAAAAAGAGGGAATGCCACTGCAAACACTGCTGGTGGTAGAATCAAATCAGCAACATTCTGGCTACCAGTCAAGCATAGTCTCATTTTTCTACAGATTCATTTCTGTGGTATACTGCAGTCTCTCCGCAGTGAGGAGCGGACTTGATAGCAGGTGAAACAGTAAAAGGCTATTTCTTTCATCGTGGTTTACTTGGGTTGAAAATTCTGAATCAATCCCTATAATATTTTGTACTGTTTGGCAACAATTTCCAATTAAGGCAGTTTCAGTTTGCTCATTTTTAAAGGCACTGACAATTACCACAAACACACAGCTGATGGCCACAACAAGAGCTGCTAGCACCTGTGTGTTGGCAAAGTGGGCAGCTGACAACCCCTCATCAGATCTGATTAATGCAGTGGCAAGACAGATAAATGGAGACTTACCAGCCTCATGAATTTCCCCTCTGGTTTTTGTTTTGATTTCCCATGTTACTGCTGGCTACATTTATAGGCTTCTAACAGTTAGTTATGAGGGCTCAAATGTATTTGAAATTGATTTACAATTAATCGATATTATGAGCTGTCAGTATCATACAGTTTATGAATGAATGAAACCTTTATTGCGACTCGGGGGAATTTGCTTTGCACAAAGAGCATAAAAGAATATCAAAAACATCAACGACCATACATGACAGCACATAATATAACATAAAACATAAGCATGTAAAAACATCATAAAAAGCATCATTTGGGTGATCGATAAAGGACATCAAGTGCAAGTTCAAGAAAGTGGCAAATTCAGACCATGTGATCAGAGCTTGTTAAGCAGCTGAATGCTGCGTGGGACGAAGGATGTGATGCCTCTTTTAGTCCGCATCCTGGGCATGCTATACCTTCGCCCCTGAAGGTAAAGGTACATATTCAGACCATAGAGGGTGCAGTGGATCTGCTATGATCTTGTGAGCTAAATTCATGGTGTACTGGTCTGTCATGTAAGTAATACTGCACATTGGTTCCCCAGTTATCTTGCTACCCAGTTTAACAACCCTGTCCAATTTGTTCTTGTTTTGTACAGACAATGCATTTCATCATGGTGAACAGTAGTAGCTTAAAGGTTACACAAGCAGGCTTGTGAACGTAAGGGTACAAGTTCAAATCTCTGGACAAGCTGGGAAAAGCTGAGTAGGCAAAATAAAAAGGTAATACTGCCCTCTCCCCCTTAGCAACTATCAACAAGATGCCGTTGAATAAGGCACTTAACCCCCCATTGCCCCAGTGAAGATGCTCAGTGCCCCACAGTGGAGGGCTGTGGTTGGACTCCCGGGTGTGGATGTGTGAAACTGTTTGAATACAAAGCCGGGCCTTGCTCTAAAACAGCATTTGTGCTCATCAAGCCTTCCTTGGATGAATGAAAGTTAAAAACGACCCATAGTATAAGTAAGTAAACTGTTTGAAGAGACAGATAGTGGGAAGACAGTGTGATGCAGATGCAGAGACAGAGTAAATAGTAAAGGCTGGTGGTGAGCTGAAGTGACTGATAAATAAACTTTGTTTTACACAAAGCTTTCCAGATTTCTTTCTCAATAAATTTCAGCTAATTATTGATTGCGGTTTCCACTTTCTCCCTGCAAATTTACTAATTGTGTAACTTAGAGGTTGGATAAACAGCTCCCCTAAGCACTCTTTATAATATAATATATAATAATATAACCTATGGTATCTCTCTTTCCTTCTGTCTGTCTCTGTCTCCCTCTCTCCTTATTTCCATGCATTATAACAGTATAAAGTAGTAGTAAAATAAAGTTGGGATACATACTTTGGTACTCACCAACATAGCGGATTTTGAAGCCTTTCTTATTGGTGCCGTGGTCTGAAGACCAGCGAACCAGGAACTGGTGACCAGAGGTCGTAAGGTTAAAGGGAGTTGGCAGGTCACCGCTCAGCGTTGCCAAAGTAGGACTATTGGCTGTAGGACCTGAGAGAGATAAAGGCAAAGTGAAAAGGGGTGAGGGGAGGGGGGGCAAAGGAAGAGAGACAGAGAGAGTGAGTGAGAGTGTGAAAGTGAGAATGTTGATTATTTCTGTTTTGGTGCTTTGATTTTTTTTTTTTATGCCAATAATTGTATGGATGATAAGGTTTCATAGAGTACCTTAGAGAAAGAGAGAGAGAGAAAGAGTGTGTGTGTGTGTGTGTGTGTATATTTTACCATCAAATATCTCCAACACGTCAAACTCTCTCTCAGTGTGGAAACTTTCAAAGGTAATGGTGACGTTGTATCCTTTCTCTACCGTAACGCTCCAGGAACACATTTGGAGATTAGGGTAGCTCTCTGGCCAACCAGGGCTCAGGATGACACCCGAAGAATCATATCGCACATCATGGGCGGGGCATTGGACTGGGGGGAGGAGATGAGGGGAGGGAAGTGGTTAGCTTGAAGTAGTATACAGTATTGTTATTTTATTTCCAGTGTTTTCAACACCCATTGGCATTACTTGGAATATAAATTAAAAGTACTATCACTTTAGTTTGCTTTTGTATTCACACACACACACACCTTGGCATGTTGGAGGTGGTCCATCCATCTGCAGTCTTTCTCCTAGGCGACAGGTTAGAATCTCACTGCCAACCAATGAGAATCCAGGATGGCACCGGTACCTGATGATGTCACCTGGAGGGGCAGAGTAGGGGTTAGAGAGCTTTCGGTGCTTGTCAAAAACCGTTCACTTCAGTTAGTGAGTTTATGATTTACCACAGTATTCAATTGTTTGATAGTGATTACATTTTGTTTTTAAAAGCTTTAACTGGTAACTCCTATATCTATCACATTAACTGTACTAAGTGCACATGATTACATCAGCGTTACAAAGGAAAAATTAAACCACTAAAGGGAGCAAAAAGCTGAGATTTCCTATGAAAATACAAATTTGGTCAAGTATGCCCGATGTCAGAATATTGAAGTGTTTTAATACTGCATGGTCAAGTACATTGATTTTTAGATGAAATATACATATATATATATATATATATACATATTTTAGTGTGTGGTTAGGCTTATCAGTGCTTATCAAGTCAAGATTGAGGAATATGTCTTTCATGGATTTTATGATTGCTATGGCTTGGCCAAATAAACACACTTTAGGTCAACTGAAAAAAAAAAAGGGGGTTTTGTGGGCAGTCAACATGTAGGAATTCATCAGTCTCCAGTTTCCATCCTCCATCAGTGTCATAGGCATAGAGGCAGACGGACAAACAGACAACTCACCTATCTCCAGCTCTCCGTCCTCCAACAGCATGTCAGCATTGGCCACTTCTGGAGGAGGCTGGCACACTCTCAACTGGTAGGCTAGGAGCAGAGGAGAGGGAGGAGAGAGCAGGATACATAAAAACACATGTTCTGAGGATATGAATGTGTGTGCAGAGAATGCGGTTGGTAAGCCTAACCTGGGTAAATAAAGATGGAAATAAATGAAAGACTGTGCGGGGCTTTGAAACCGAGAGGCTATACAAATGAACAATATGTCAGTGTTTCAGAGGAACTGGCAAACAACCAATGATTTCTATATATTTGAATAAATAAACGGACAATATGTCAGTGCCTCAAAGGAACTAGCAAACAACCAATGATTTCTTTACTGTGAAATTGTTAAATCTAACTTGCTGGGCTACCCGCATTAATGTCTAAGCTACCATTTGTCCACGCCTGTAATGACAGCCCCAGGAGCTGCAATGAGAAAGCTTTAGTGAGCCAAATAGTTATATAACCTGTTTTGTATTTATTTCTTTTAATCTTTGTAGTTGCTGTTTAACTTCACTTTTTAAGTTCAGATGTTCAGGTCAGCATAGCGTGGAATCAAAAAGAGACCGACTTCACAGATACAGCTCTGCCTTGAATCATAAAAAGGAACTGACTTCACAGCTACTGGGCTGAAGGCTGTAATCAATATTACTGCATGACCATAGATCACTCACTAACAGAGAGGGGGAGTGTGTGTGGGGGGGAGAGAGAGAGAGAGGCAGAGAGAGAGAGAGAGAGAGAGAGAGAGAGAGACAGAGAGAAAGACAAAATACAGACAGAGGCAGACAGAGAGGAGAAGACTGAGGGAGAGAGAGGGCTGAGGGCTATAAGTCAGGATTAAATTGACTATGAAAATGAGACCTGCCAATAATATCTGCTGCTCTCATGCATATCAAAGCCCTGTGGTCTGTGTGTGTGTGCGTGCATGTGTGTATATATATATATATATATATATATATATATATATATATATATATATATATGCCTGTGTGTGTGTGTGTGAGAGAGAGAGAGAACGTGTGTGTACGCCAGTGTCTGTTTTGCGTGGATGTGCCAGTGTCTGTGCCTGTGTGTGTGAAGAGGATCAGCGTGAGCAGTCATTGATCTCTCTAAGCTCCAAGACCTTTTTTTTTTTTTTTTTAAAGCTAATTCCACATTCACGTCACATCAGCTTTCTGAGTCTCATGTCCATGACATTATCCAAAATTGTACGGTACCCATCTGTGAATGGAAGCAGTGGTACTGCCGTCCAAAAACTTGACCAGGTGCTACATACACGGAAGGACAATAAGATAGATAAACACACCCAAACAGTGGATTGCTGCATCATTTGGGGTTTATTCAGCAGCGTTTCAAAACTGCACTTTAGCAGCCATCTTAGATGCAAACTGACATTTAGAATTTTAGTTACAGCTGGCTGTAACTAAAATGTAAATGACAAACGCAAACAATACTAGAAACTGTTTTTTGACATACTGAAATAGAGACTTTGTCCCACATTGTGTGTCTGTTGAAGAAAAACAACTAAAATTACCATTCAAGAATGCATATTCACGACAAATGTGGATTTAAATGGTTATGCCCATTCTCCCTGTTCTAGTGTGTGACTGAGGAACCATACAGCTTGTAACAACGCTCTGTGGGTCCGCGCACACCCCATGTAATCGTGATGTTGTGGGTTTGAATTAGGCTTTCTACCTGTTGCATCCTCTTTCTCACTCTCGCCCATCTTTCTTGTTACTCTGTATATTGTCTAATAAAGCAGAAATGTCAAAATAATGTTAACAACCGTTGCTGTACATGTCATCCTCTCTCCCTCTCATCCATCTTCCCTGTCACTCTGCGCTGTATATTCTCCAATAAAGCAGAGATTGAAAATAATCTTGAAAACATCAGATGGTTCTGTCCCTGTGTGAGTGTGACAGCTGACAGTTAAAACCTGCTAACAAAAATTCATTAACGTGTCATCTGTCTGAGAAGGGAAAGGCTGCTCTCTCAAAAAACAACTTGACGTGTTTTCACTAAACAGAATTGAACAGAAACTCTCTGGAAGAAACGAGCGAGAGGAGGAGGAGAGAGAGAGAGAGAGAGAGAGAGAGAGAGAGAGAGAGAGAGAGAGAGAGAGAGAGAGAGGGGCGAGGGGTGTGAGTAGAGAATGGTTCTCATGAAAGAAGCAATTTCATTGGATAAAAACTTTGCTCAACTTTTCGGGGACTCAGCAATTCTGATGTGGAAGAGTAATATAAGTAATACAAGTAATAAGTGTACAGGAACGTACAGAGACACACTGTACACTGTACTTCCAACATTCATAATCAAGGGACAATAAATTATGTGTTATGTGCACTCATAATAAAAGACAGTAAAAGTTGCATACTACCCTGACACTCAAAATTTGGGCTTGGTATAATTGCAAGTGTACAGGCTTATCCAAAAATGTAAAACGCATATGGTTCTTCATCTAATAGCTTCATTTAACATAAGAAACCACACTTTCATTTGGCACACATGCATTTTTAAGCCATTATAAAATATAATTGGGTTCCTCGGGTCATGGACCTACCTCAGCACATAAAGGATCATGTAATCCTTCAAACCTTCAAGTTAAAAAAAAAAAGATGGAAAAACACCATAATTGGAGCTAAAAGGTTTTCACGTGACAGTAAAGGGATACAGAAAAAGGAAGACAAAGAGAGGAAAATTGTCTGAAGATTGACATCTGCAGGCAGACGGGCAAAACGAGACGGAAGAGTATGCAGGGGGTTTTCATCTTAAACAGTGATTGAAAACAGAGAGAAATCCAAGAGCAGTGAAGGACCACAGCTAGAGATTGAAATGAAATGAAAAATTGAAATGCATAGACAGCTTTGGCATGGAGAGGGAGCAGCTAAGGGCCAGCAAAAATACAAACTCCACAACCTTGTGTGTGTGTGTGTGTGTGTATTTTGGAGGACAACAACATAAAGAGACTTCTACAGACAGGTTAATGTGAAGAGAGACTTGCTAATGAACAAACCTGAACCTAGTGCACACAGCCTGTATGAAAGTCTTCTACCTTGTGATTATAATTGTTTTTGTTGCATGAATTCACACGGTCCGTTACATGATGAGCCAGTTCCATGACCCCACTGCCTATGAACCCCATTACATGATTAAAAAAAAACCCACAAAATTACAAAGGTTGATTTTCTTAAGATCGTGATGTTTGTTGAGGTTGATTAATTCTTTTCTCTCCTGAAAATCTGACTTTTTGGAGATAAAAGTTTTTTTCTTTTTCTTTTAATCTAATATAATTTTTGGAGAACAAAGGGAATTATAACTGGAGATGAACACTGATGACTAGGAGAAGATTGGCGCCCGCAGACAGACAAGTTAAGGTGAAGGACTGGCTAATGAACCAAGCAGCTTTGATGGAAAAGCCAAAATTCATAAGAGGACTGTTGGCCGCTCCTTTGACCCGGGTTTTTCTCCACCATTTTAAAGAAATAGACCAGCTTGTTGATGAATAAACTCGTTAATCAAATTTTTGCAACAAGGCCAGTAGCATACAGCATTTATAATCTGCCTACCTGACACTGGCTACTAGCCTTCAGTATATTTAGTCTAAGGCAGTGGTTCTCAACCTTTTTCATATCAAGGACCCTAATTTGGTCCATGCACCCCCATTTGATGAGATTTTTTCTCTCGGACCCAAATTTGAAAATATTTTTATTGTTAGATATGATTTTGTCCAGAATTCCATGACTATCTGTATTGTAGGGAGATGAACAGTCAAACTAAGATCAAAATAGTCATTCTGCCACATTCTCTAATTGGGTTAACTTCTTGTAAATGAAATAATGGTGAAGTTTAACAATTTATCAATTTGCTGGGGACCCCCTGGAACCCTCTAAAGGACCCCTGGTGGTCCCCGGACCCCACCTTGAGAACCACTGGTCTAAGGGACTACAGTATTTTATTATCCCTAACTTACTTGTACAAGAAACTGACTAGTCTACTCGACCTAAATAAATGAAGCCTCAGGACCTGGACTTGAATGCCATCCAGAAGTGAACCACCCATCCCTCAGTGTGCTGAAGTATTCTGAGGCAACCTCAACCCAACACCCTCGGACCCAACTGATATAATTTGAAAGAACCTGATATTGGTTAACATAGCAGCAGGAAGAACATTTCGGAGAAAAAAATTCCATTCAAAACCCCTTAACTACAACCTGAAGATGAAGTCTGAGTGATATATGCTATGAAATGTTGAATAAATCGCAATCCCTGAGGCAATTTAGTCCACAAGAAGACACTAATTTGAGGATGACTTTACAGATTGAGTACACAGTTTCCATACTGCTGCTAATGTCAATACTACTCATAACATTAAACTATCACGACTACCACAGCGACTAATACATTATTACAGCAGTAAGATGCAAAAAAAAGCCAGCTTCAGTCGGAGAGTCAAAAGTTCCAGTGGAAGAACAAACTTCATGAGTCAGAATGAGTCAAAGTGGGTGAGTCAGAGCGGAAATAGATGAGCATGATGTTGTAGGCAGAGTCCAACAGTGTGTTCACACCAAACAGATCGATACCATCACTACAGCTGCAACTAATGATAATAATATAGCTTTACCATAGTAACTCAGGACAAAGACATCAACTTAAGAGAAATCAGTTAATGAGGATTATGTGAGCGACTGAGCAGACAAAATCAAACAACCTACTCCCACTTAAAAGATCGATACTGCCGCTAGTTGTACGACAGCTGACAACAATATTATAGTCTTACCATGGTAACTCAGGACGAAGAAGCCCGCTCCGGAGAAATCAGAGTGGAATTTGATGAGGATGATGTTGGAGGTGGAGTAGACGGACTCCAACGCTGTGTTCCCACTAAACTGACCGATCTGAGGAGACGACTGGTCTGGGCCATCCCTACGGAGAGACAAAGAGAGGGAAACACACACACACACACACACACAGATAATTTGTGTTAGAAAGGGGCAACTCAACCTATTACCTGCACCTGTAATAGAATGAGCATAAAGAGCCACAACTGAATGGGTTTGATCTTCCTATTATGGAACAATAAGAGGGAAAAGTCACCCTAAAATGTATTTTGCATAACTTATTGCTATGATCTTTGACAGTTAAATGAATACTTGTGATCATGGGATGGTTTCTCCTAGGCAAGAAACAAAGAGACAAGAGACTCGATGATGTTATCATCGAGACAAAACCTGGAGCTGCTCCATTGACCATGAATGCAGGTGGACTTTTTGGACACAGTGCCAGCACCCAGAGTGATTTTACATGGATATGTGCCCATTTTCCTCTTGAAAACAGTCAGCACTAAAATGACACAAAGCTCATTTGAATATAAAACCCTTGCAAAGTCAGATCCCAATTCACTGCCAATGGAGCAGCTTTAGGTTTTGTCTCTCGATAACATCACAGTTCAGAGCCTTGGCGCTCTTATTCTTCCTTTGGGAAAGAGGTGTTCATGTTCATAAATATTGATTGAATTGTCTAAGATCATAAGAATGATAAATGTGAATCCTGTTTCAGGGAGGACTTCAGTTTTGCCAGTAATATCCATATGGCATTCATGAAAAGTTACACAATTATCACAGAAAGCAGGACATGAAGTTATCTGTCACCTGCTGGGTTATTCCCGGTGTATTTGTCATGTGCACATCTCACCTTTAATGACAACCCCACCGGCTGTCAGATTAATATTAACCAATAGCGCGGTCATTATCAGTAATTACAAAGTATCATCATGAAGTTAAATTAAATGATTATTTCCCGCTGTTAAGTGTGCCAGGATGAGGCCAATTATACCACAGTTGACTGTCAGTTATGTAAGGAATAATCCTCTTCTCTGCTTCACGTTGGGAGGTAGAGTAATTAGAGTTGCTTTCCACCGCTGGTTAATTCTGGTGCCACTGATACTAGCATCCCTAACAGGAGAACCAGTCGTCTAAAGGGGTATCACCATTCACTTACATTAAATTCTGGTTTCATTACTTCCATATACAGAAGAACAGCAGCATATAGATCGCAGACTTTAGCATGTTAGGTAGCATTATGTAAGGTAACCTCTGTGACACATAAGATCAGCTATTCTTACAATAAAATTGTATCACTTCCTGTTATTAAGCCTCCCAGTATGAGACCAATTAGCAGACTAACTGACTGTCAGATTGGCTGGGACTGGACTAAGGAGACTGCTGTGAAAATCACACCTTTACTACAGACACTGTGCTCTCTACAGGGAGCCAGCTTTGTCTGTGATTGTGTGGCTGTGAGAGCGTGTGTGTATGTGTGTGTGCGCGCGCCCGTTTTGCTGCCTCTGCCTTTTCATACGAGTTCAGCAGTTTGTCCACTTTTCCTAATGACAGCAGGGTCAGGTACATGCTGTGTGACCAGTTCACTGAATTCAGTGAATGTAGTGCAGGTGGGCGGCACATGGCTGAAAAGTGTTCCTAGTGTCTGGTGTGATCAAGTACAAGAAAAGGTTATGACAGTGTCACGTAATACTCTTTCACATAGAGCGAGCCAGCCAATCACAACAGACTCTGGGGTGGTATATTTCATTTTGCGGCTAACTCACAGCAAGCATTTCTTTGGAGTTTGGAGTAAAGTTTGAAAACCAGCGAAGTGAATTTTTGGTTTTCAAAAATGTCAGAAAAACTCAGAGACAAAGGAGCTACTAGCCATCTGAGCAGAAGACAAGATTAATATCCACGTTAATAATAATAGGAGAACCTCGGCCTTTATGGATAGTAGCTGATAGTGTGAATAGGGGAAACCACTAGGCTGCCCGAAAAGTTAACATGGCAATCTTACAGATTCTATGTGTGAAAGGGACTATAGACAGACAGTTTGGACATTGTGATTTTTAGTGTCAGCCATATTAGCTACAGTGACTCTGTAGATAGATATGGGCCATCTGCGTACTTGCGTGGTGCAGTTATCTCGCAAGCAATGTTGCCAGTCTCTCTCAATGCATTACAAAGTTTTTGAGTTTGTTGACAGTCTAATCTGGAATGTCGATGGCTAACATCATGACAGACTAAAAATACAAAATAACATTTAGATTTGGTTCCCCGATGATCTAAAAATACATGTCTGGCATGGAAATGTTTCAGTTCTTACCCTTCTGGTGTGTTTTTCCTGCTTACCCTCGTTTTTACACGTCTGTATGCCAGTTGATGTTATTAAAGTGCTGCCATCTTACTCATCTTACACATTGTGTATTTATAGGAAACGTACTTTAGTTCTGGAGAAGGGACAGAGACATGGTGCCCATAGAAACAGACTCAGCCGTTTATCTATTTATGGGACACCTTTTACCTGCAGATAACTACGTAACTTAGTATCTAAGCACCCTTTAAACACCTGCATTGACAAAATGTCTGCTGTCGCCAATGGCTGCTTTCCTCAAGAAGAATAATGAAGTGAAAGGTCAGGACTAGGCAGGTAGAGGGAGAAAGATATATAACATATAAGACTGAATGAGAGAGTGAGAGAGAGAGAGAGAAACAGACGGAGGAAGAGAGAGAAATGTGGGTAAGACAAAATGACAAGAAGGAAAAAACAGTATGTGAGAGTAACCATATTAAAGGAGAGATGTCTGTAGTCATGGTAACTCTTGCAGGAGTTCAGCCAATTAGTGGTCAGCTCTGAGAAAATGTTAAAGAGCATGACATCCTGTGTGAGAGAGAAAGTGTGTGTATGTATGTGTGTAGCATGGAGTATACCTTCAAGACTATGAATAGAATTGAAGCCATAGCCGAATTTTTTAAAGTGCATCAGCTACCATGGATTTAGACCCATTATTCATGTGTAAGCTAAAATAATTAGCTATAAAGTAAGTCAAATCTCTCAAAAAGTATTAAGAAAAAAGTATTGACGAGAAAAAAAAAGCATGTGCAGATTTACAGATTTCACACACACACACACACACACACACACACACACACACACACACACACACACACACACACTGATACAAGGGGGAAGGGATTTTAATGTGAAGATGTTGATCCATAACTGATATACCGTATTGCTTTGGCAACATTGGTTTCTTTCCTGTAATGCCACTAAAGCATATTTGAATTAGAATTAGATTTCCCAAGCAATCTGCACAGATTAATGCTGGAGGAAGAAGAAGAAGAAGAAGAAGAAGAAGAAGAAAAAGAAGAAGAAGAAGAAGAAGAAGGATGGATTTAGCCCCATCATTCAAATGTAAGCTAAAATAATTAGCTATAAAATAAGTAAAATTTCTCCAAAAGGATTAAGAAAAAAGCATTGAAGAATGAAGCATGAAGAAGCGGTTACATGACAGAGATTGGTAGAGAAGAAGAAGAAGAAGAAGAAGAAGCAGCACAAATATGAGGATGAACAGAAGTGTCTCACTTGTTGAGTGAGAATGAGAACAAGGATAATACCTACCAGACGGTAATGTAGTCATATATGGGCTCAGTGCTCAGTACAGTAAAGTTGATGTAAATCCCATGGCCAGGAGGCACTCTCACACTCCAGACACAGTCCTGGAAGTTAGGGTATTCCTCTGGGTGACCAGGGGAGTAAATGGTTCCATTTAACGATGTGATGTTCCCACCGCAGAGAGCTGTAAGATAGAATATTAACAGTATTACCCCTTAATAAATTGCCATTAAGTTAATATCACAGTTATGAAGCTTGAGTAATCGTCTGGGTGACCAGGACGGTACGCGTTTCCATATTTCCACCCACTGATGTGATGACCACTGCAGAGCGCTATGACAGAATATTATTACCAATAATACCCTTAATAAATTGTCATTACATTTTTATTACAGGTCTGAGGCTTAGGTATTCCTCGGGAGAGTGGGTGTTTCAAGTCATGGATGTGATGTTACCACTGCTGAGAGCTATAAGACAGAATATTAACAGTATTATTCTAAATCAAGGCTCATTATATAAGTGTTAGAGCTCTGAAGCCTACACATCCAACAGGATGACAAGGACAGTAGATGTTCCCATTCAATGACTCATTGTATATCACCTCCAAATAATGCTAGAAAATAAAATATGAACAGCAATTAGATTAATGAGCAGTTATTAAACAGCAAAACAGCATAGTCGGAGAAGTTAGACTAATACTTAGGTTGGAGGCGGAATATGTTCCGTGCAATTATATTATTTTACCTCCACAATTAGCTGGAAATACAGAATAACAACACACCTGCCGCCTCTCTCATTTCCCCCAGATGTATTTTTCCCCTTTCTCCCTCGTAATGTAATTTCTCCCATTAATTTCATATATTTTAGAGCAATTCTCATTTGTATATTATTAGTCTTGTATGAGTTTTTTGTGCTGGTGTGTTGCAAGTCACGCATACTCTGCATTCTGGGTTCCTTCCACGTTCCTGCAGGTAAAAAACTGTGCTCGTTTTCAGAAGGCAGGGTTGGTAGGTACGCATAATGATAATGCACCCATTAAACAGATATAACATAAAAACAGTCCTCAAACTTAGTGTTCTACTGGACAGCCAGGAGTAAGATTAATGATGCTCCATTTAATGATGTAATGTTACCTCTACAGAGAGCCAGAGAACAACAACAAGAAACAACATTACCAATATTCATAATAGCAGTGATATCATCGCTAAAATGCTATTAAAAAGCATTCAGAAGTGAGGATGTTCTTCGGGACGGCCTGGGAGATCGATGGCTTCCCAACAACTCCTGTTGGGCACGGAGCAACAGTCCAGAGGCTGTGCAGCAAAGTACAAAGTGCATGGGACTTCTACCATGGCTAAACCTGTAGTAGAGAAGTATACACTTTCATTTCCTTCAGACTCCAGTACAAGATGGTCCCATTTGCTGCAGAATCCATGTAAATGCAAATGATGCCTGTCTGAGGAAGTGAGATATTAAATTTCAAGCACTAACACTAGCAGCAATAAAACTACTAACACTAGATGTATTACCTTCACAGTGTGGTACTGGGCGTTTTCAGTTTTAGCTCTCAACATGTACGACTTCTCGGATCAAGAGAACATCCAAGCTGACATTCGAACAACACTGTCATTCTGACATAGTAATTCTTAGTGATAACCACAGCTGTATTACCTTCACATCGTGGTAATGGGTGGTTCCAGTTCCTGCTGATTCCATGTAAACATGTCAGTGAAGCCTCTCCAATCAGAGAATAGCCAGGCAGACATTCAAACGACACCGTCATTCCAACGCTGAAATCTGTGCCGATCACAATGCCATTCCGAAATGGCCGAGGGTCTGGACAACTCTGGAGCTGGTAGGCTGGACAGATAATAGCCCACCAAAATGTTAGTTAAGGAGGATAGTTAATGACAACACAGGACCAGTCAGTAAATGTCCAAGAACGGCAGCAGTAGGTAAATGATACGTGCAATTGTCTTGTGAGGGTGCACTGCAATCATACTGAACAGAACAAAGTCAGTCATACAGCCAATAAATACAACCATTCAGGCATTGAACAACCAATAAAAACAGTCAGTAATTGAACAACAAATCAAAATGGCAGTTCAGACATGGGAACAATTTTACAATCAAAATGAGCAACAACACATGGAAATGGCAAATCAAAATAAGTCAGCCATAGGAATCACCACTAAGTCAAGGAATACAGGCATGCAAGTTAGTCAAGGTGCAACCAATGACAAGAGAAGCAGACAAAATTCCTATTATCTAATTTCAAGGTGGTCTACTGGCTAATGCTGAAAACATTTAAAAATATCTTTATCAAGCTTATGCTATGGACCACTAGCCTAGCGAGCTACACCTCCCAAAGCTGTAGGTTTGGGTCAAAGAGTCTGGTTAGGACCAGGCAACTGGTAACAATACTCTGCTCTAAAATTGGGCTCTCATGCGTGACATAATTTTTCAGCATAAATAACGGATTCCGTATCTAATGTGAAAATGAATAGGGGTGTATGATGATTGCCTTTAACTACGTCCAACGCTAATATTGACTATTTTTGCTTTTGGGGGTTTCTCTGTTATGCGTTTCGTTATTTGTTGTGGTGTATTCTGATGGGTTTTGAATCTGCAATAAAAAAATTAAAAAATTAAAAAAATCGCTAGCTATAGTTAGCATTGCTTTGTGAAGCAAGGATAATGCAACTTCCACACCACGGTTGAGCGAAATAGTTTTAAAAAACAGAGCTTAAACTTAGGGGACTTTAGCTGAATTCTCATAGAGATCCATTGGAATTCACAAAGCTGGAGAGAGCACCTGACAATAAAATAGTTTTGTAAAGGGGAATCATGTACAAAAAAGAATGTAGTCCCTTCTGAGTTCATCTGATATACTCTCAAATTAAATCTAACAGTCTGCCATTCAACCTAAAAGTCACTGTGACTTTTCACATTCAAAGTTACAAGAGTATGCCGCCAAAACTCTTACTTAGCAAAGTCATGGCATGCAGGCTGCATTGGTCTGTAACGTGTACTGACTGTAGTAATTGGTAGTAGCAATAATAGTAGTGGAAATAATAATAATAGCGGTAACACTGTAGTCAGGTTATTTCTGAGTTTAAAATGGGTCTTTGGTGGTGCCCCTGCTGTGAGGTGACAGATGACATTCATAGGCTAATTTGCATATGAGTGGGAGCAGCCGTACCAATTTCAGGGTATCTTCAAGTTTTGCCAAGGTAAAGCTAAGACTTCTCAAGACCTTTTTAAGGCCAGTTAGGATGAAATATAACACCAATTTCATCACTGAAATTAGCATGAAAATGAGGACCTGTAGCCACCCTGAATTTGTTGCCAAATGCTTTGGGGAAATTTTTCCCCATGGTCTGAAAAAAGTAGCTAGTTGCTTGTCACTTCTGAGAAATAAAGTCACAGCCAGACAATTCTCTAAATCTAGCAACAAAGTTTCCAAGTTGTCAACAGTTGCTGTTTTTAGCCAAGCATGCAGCGCAGTCAGACGTCCAGCCTATGAAGAGACGTCTGCTGCTGTGTTTTTTCTGCCAAGCAAATTACCCAGCTGTGTTGTCACTGTGAAAGAAGATGTAGCCTTAAAACTAGTAGTGACAACAGTAGTAATATTTACCTTGATATGTGATGTGGAACCCTGGTTTGTTCTGTGAGTAGTCGCTGTGGAAGAAGAAGCTGGTCTGGTGGGTGGTGCTGAACAGAGGCTTGGGGATGACTGGTCCGCTGAACCTGTCAATGACTGAGCCGGTCTCCAGCGTTCCACTGCGGATCTCTAAGTAATCATGGATCGCTTCGGTGGAGAAGTTCAGAAACTGCAGATGGATACCTAAGAAAAGCACATGGCTTATGTTATTTACAGCAAACAACAATAGACTCATAGAAAGGCTGGCAATAACAGCTGACACTGAACAGTGTGAATTGAACATCCGTCGCAGACTGTCCTGAAAGTATACACGGCTTAGGCCAAACAAAGACTTGACTGATTGACTGATTAATTGAGTGAGTGAATGAGTGACTGAATCAATAAATAACGGATATATTGAGGGACAGAGATATAGAAAAACAGCTAGATAGATATATAGATATATATATATAGATATATAGATATATAAATAGACAGACAGACCGACCGAGAACCCACACCATTTCTGCCCAAAGTGTGCCAAGTTGTGTTTCTTACCGAAGCCGACAGGTAAATTGACTGTCCATGTGCAGTCTAATCCACTGGGATAGTTGCCGGGGTAACCAGGACTTAGAATCACTCCACTCACATCAGTCATAGATCCACCACACTGGGCTGGAGACACACACACACATTCATGCACACACATACACACACGCACACACACAAAAAAAGGAGAATAGTGGTTCAGTGTTGAAAGCAGCAACACATCAAAAGCAGGAGGCTGACTTTACTGAGCACAACAAACAGTCACGCTTCTCCTTTTAAATGGTTATTGAAGACTTCAGTATCTTCAACCTGACTTTTTGCCTTGTTTTGAATTAAATACACAAATACTGAGATTTTAATAAATATGCTTCTTGATCAAATTACCATTGTACAACTAGATTGTGTGTCCAGGATTTACTTAGTTTGCCTCAGTGCGTGCTAATGCTTTAGCACACTGTGTATGTTTATTGTAGAATCAGAGCGAGCTTTGCATCATGTCAAAAGCCTTAACATATCAACAGATCAAACAGCTCATTTACCAAAAAGTCACAGTATGCATCAGAGACAGCTGCCTGCGCCATTTCTTTAGCAGTGAAGGTTTGAGCACATCTTAGTAGATCCAGCCCTAAATGCATTAAGATCATCTTCATGTGTGTGTGTGTGTGTGTGTGTGTGTGTGTGTGTGTGTGTGTGTGTGTATGTGTGTGTGAGAGTATACCTACCAAGACATAGTGGTACAGGATAGTTCCATCTCCTAACAGGTCCAGGCATGCAGGTGATGTGGGCATTGCCCTGGAAAAAAAACAACAACCAGATGGTCTATTATCATGCCGAAGTTGGAAAATTACTCTGTACATTATATTGGGGTTGTTGACACCCTAAGATAAAAACCCTACACCCGGTAACCCAGACCAGAGTAGGGTGTCCTTTATTTACTAGTTACTATTAATGCATTCCTATGACAACCTAAGTCATTTGTATCATTGATGATGCAATGTAGAGCTGCATATTAAGCAGGAGGTGGGCCAACCTACACCAGAGCTGTAAACTGTACAGAAGTTGGGCAGACAACACCAGAGACATACATTATTCAGGAGCTGTGCAAACCACACCAGAGCTGTACGTTCAGTAAGAGTTGGGTAAACCACCCGAGAGTGGGGTTTCCTTCTGCATTCACTGTTTAAATAGTTCTTGGTTTGATTCCTTAAGTAGCGCAGCCGGAGGATAAAAAGAGAGAGTGGCTGCACATCTGAAAGGCTGAATGACTTCATTGTTTCAGATGCATTTCTGCCAGTTGGTGTGCATTAAATACAAAAACAACTGCCACTTAGCTGTAATGCATGTGTCTGCTCTCAACTGAACTGGACATCTCCCAACATACTTTTGTCCCTCTGTCTGTCTAACCAATATAAATCTATACAGGATGATGTATAAGTTGTATTTTTACCTGAAGAGAGTATCCTTGTTCACATGAAAACTGTACGACGTCTCCCACCATATATCTGTCTCCCTGTCTGATTCCATAGCTTGGAGTCTGGGGCTCTGGACATGACTCCAGCCCAATAGCTGAAAAAAAAAGTCAAACAAATATGATCAGTGTGTCAGACAATCATTATGCATATGTAGGATAAATGTAGCATAGAGACAAGATAGAAACAAACACGCTACCTGTATATTCCAGGTGAAAGCCAGCAGCTGAGACACTAATATCAGAGCTGAAGCTGAGATAGAGGTTGTTAGATGTACTATTCAGCAGAGGGGGGATGGTGGTGCCTGAAAGCAGGGGGAGAGAAAGAGAGCAGCAGAAGAGCTTGATCACATTTTTTCATATTTCAACAGAGGTTTGAGAGCAAATCATCTTTAGTTATCCGACAGCAAAGAAAACAACAAAGGCCTCCCAAACCTACATTTTCACTTTGTTTAGTTTGTGAAGTATTTCTGAAGGAAGGAGAGAGGGATTACTTTTATTTGAGGCATCTGTTTTATTTGAAACCACTTTTCAAATGTTGGCTTGACCTACTTAGCGTGGCAAGGGAAAGTACAAAGTGAAAAATGATACCATATTACTGAAGCAACGCTGGAAAAGTTCAACAGTGTAATTCTGTGAAGGCCCTGCAGAATAGCGTAGTGTTGGCTAGATGTTGCACTGTAATGTAAAGGAACATTAACCTACTCTAAGCTCCTTCTCGGTGAAAATGTCAGTGTCTTGGCTTAGCTTCAAGATGTGACTGTAAAGGCAGCAACAACATCTTCTAATATTAGCCACTTGTGGAGAATTTTTACTTTTCCAAGGGCCAATGAGTTGTGGGCAAAGCTTATTTGGATTTACATGATGTTGTTTATTTGGACATTCATGAATGACAGGCGTGTCAGGAAAACTTATGAAAGATAGCGAGATATTCCTCTGGATCTAAATTAGGACGCAATAGAAGTTGCCTGTTGTGAAGAGAATTAATTAGCAGATTTTTGAACACTATGCAGCAGCTCCCCTGCTGGTCGTGTTCACATTCCTGAGAAAATCTCATTCATTATCATGCTGAAAAATAAAAAAAAAATTCTTGAATGATACATAATGAATGACGATGAATAATAAACTGCATGAACTTAACCATAACAGTCATTTTTGAATAGATAGCGTTATTAATTAACAATTGCAATTAACCCTTGTAAAAACTGAGTTTCATTGTTAGCCTGCATGTATTACAATCACAAAAGGAAGATGTTCTTTTTTATATAGAAAGGGAATCACTGTCATGTTAATTTCATTGTTGTCTATAATATAATTTTAGATCCAATTCCGTATGGAGATGTCGAGCCTTTTCGCATAGAGCATTTAATGCAACAGCGGGAGGACGACCCAAGGACTTTCTTTCCCTAAAAGCAGTACGAGTATCCCCTGAAGGCCACGGCTCCCCCCTGCAGGCTGCCACTGGAATCACACCAGTGAACCAATCCAGAGGAATGTCTTGCAAAACAGCAACATGCCTGCCAAAAATTTACATTACATAGAAGAGCAATATTTGAGTATCATGCTATTAAGCTCAATCATGATGATGAATCATTGTATCACATGCAATTTTGTTTTATACTTTACATTGCTTTGATTGTTATATTGTTGGTATTTGATCAATTATAACTGTTAAAAGTAGAGTAATTTTGAAAATAACACCTGCTCTTTCCATGAGAGTCAATTAAAAAGATGAAGCCCAGAACATTGTGTGGTAAATTTAGGGAACATTTAGCAGTGTGAGTATTTCACTTTTGCAATTAGCATGTTTGACAAGTCATGGTTGGTTAGGAAAAATCCAATCCTAGCTATGCTACAAAACATCCCCATATGTCTTTGAATGAATCTCGGATAAACAAGCAGGTGTCAGTGGGTGTGTTCCCCGGCCCCTGCTGGGAGAGGCAAAATGGAACCAGTTAACTTCTAATTAAAATTGTTATCAACAGGTTGGCTTCCTAGCAGGGAGCTGCACGGCCAGCAGTGAGGCCGACTCTCGTACGGCTCAAAATATAAACAATGACAAATGTGCAATGGCAAATATGGTTTTATTCGTATTTTTTTGAGTTGCATTTGCGTGTCAAGTCTATGTCTGCTCTGCTCAGGTGTCGTAATATTTACAATGTTGCTTTTTTCCTTCATTTTTATTTTACGTTATGTATGTTTGAGTGACTGGTCCTGACCGCAAATTCTTTCAACCGATACACTCCACTCTAACTGGTCCTGTACAGCTATGAGACAGGCCATCTCATTAAAGTTGATTTAGGAACACACCTAGCCCTGAGGTGCAGAAGTATACCCCTGGCTAGTCAATCTCACGTAGTAAGTAATTGCAGCTATCAGCATTGGACAGTAGATTAGGTAAAACCATTTACTGGAACTTTGTGTATATGTTGCTTTTCTCTGAAAATTTCTGTCCAGCGTTGTCTGGGCACAGGCGGTGTTATTTTTGTCCCATGACACATCTGAGCCGTTTCTCCTCAATGATTCAACTATTTTTATGAAATGATATTGAAGATCATGTGGCAATGGAGACTTTTTTTAAATGGCAAACATTGCAGGTGCTTTGAAACTTGTGAAACCAAATCATAGCCATGATGTTATTGACCACAACATCTCAGTAAATTTCACACTAGCTCTCCAAAAGATACTGAAACAGTGGGTTACCAGAGTAGCTGCCTAGTCTTGGTGCGTGGTTGTCAGCTCCATCGTAGAAATCCAGAGAGTCCCAGTTATGCTCTGTAGCAAAACTCACCACTTGTATCTGGAGAGAGAGAGAAGAGAGAGATATAAAGAGAGAGAGAGAGAGACAGAGAGAGAGAGAGAGAGAGATTTTGGGGAAAATATGTTATTGTTTTTTTCCTTGGTTTGTTTTGTTGTCTTCAATAAAACATTCGAATTGGCCTTTGATTGCATTTGGTATGATTGTCTATTCTACAAACTCCCCCAATCTGGTAAAGGGGGTGAAACATATGACATCAGAGTATTCCTAATATGAATGTTCAATAAAAACTGTCAATAAACAACAAACAACCAAAAATAAGATGTGTGAGCTTGGTATATTTTTTGACAATAAAGAATATTTGAATTGACAGAGAAAGAGACTAATGGTGGTTTGGGACAAGCTGACTGGATGTGATGTTCTGTAAAGGGAAAATATGTTCTGATGTGTCTGTTAAACAGTAACAGACTCCACTTTGTGTCGGAGGCATCTTTGCCTTTGTATTGTCCGTGAGAATGGTTTCGCTTCCACACAATCAGGCATTATCTCTTTACATTTAGATCCTATCCACTCATCTCTGGACGGTCCCTCTATCTCACCAAACATCCAACCATTCATCCATCCAAAGCTATCTTATCTTCTCTGACATCCTGCCCGCTCAGCATTCTAGCCAATGATAGGTAGATCAAACAGGAAGCAGTGGAACGGGCGTTACCTGTATTCCAGCCCCTTCTGGAACAGAGACCTTCCACACGCAGTTCTGGTTGTTGTCATACGGCTCTGGGTAGCCAGGCGACAGGATGGTCCCACGACGAGACGTCAGCGCGCCCCCACAGGGAACTGTGAGAGAGAGAGAGAGAGAGAGAGAGAGAGAGAGAGAGATACAGAGAATAGTGAGCAGAGAGGTTGCCAGGTCAGAAGAGAGGAGAAAGGTTACTGTTTGTGTGTGTGTGTGTGCATGTGTGTGTGTGTGCACGTGTGTGTGCCATTCCCACAGAGAGCTACAGCAAGACGGAGACGGGAGGTTACATTAGTCACCAACCCCGTGTGTTGGCTTTGACGCAGTTAGGCTTGGTCAACGCTGGGCTTTTTGCACTTGGATTTATATTTACCTATACATGTCGGCAGGGTGTCGTTCCATTGCGCTAGGTTGTCCGGTACACTCTCACACCGTATGGCGGTGGAGCCATGCAGAACGTAGCCGGGGTTGCACTCAAACTGCACCGCGGAGCCCACCGCAAAGTCATTGCCAAGACGCTTCCCAAACCGCGGCTCGGGGACTGAACTACACTGGGTGGAACTGGTCCGCGGTACAGCTGCAGACATAAAAAAGATGTCAAACAAGCATTAAAACATGTTGATGTTAGCAGTTTACCACTTCAATAGGAGTTTAACTGGTTAATCGTTCCCCTATCACAGAGTGTCTTTCCTTTGTGATTTTATGTGTCCCCGATTGAATTAAACCAAATATGTGCCCAAAATGGCCACCACAAAATAACAACTGTGATATCAAATTGAAAGCAAAGGGTTTGGGGTAACAACCATTTCTACACACACATACAATTCACTGCTATTGTGGAAAAACTTGTTAACAAGGTAAAAGTTGGTGTTGTCCATGTTTTTACTTAAGTTAAGTTTATACTTTACTTTATGGGCAGAGTTAGTTCTGTGAACCTAGAGGCCTGTGAAACCTATACAGTACTCTCCACCAGTCTGAAAAAAGGCTGTTTTTGATTCCTGTAATGTTGATTTTGTGCCCATATGAGGTTTTCCTTTGACATCAGTGTACTATTGACTTCGCCTTCCGCTGCATTTGGCTAACCTTGGTAGACGAAGTGGAATCCTTTAGCGGTTTCTGGGCCGACTGTGGTGAACTTTATGGTGATCTGATTACCCGAACTCAGAGGGAGAGACTCACCTAGATACAGAGAGAGAGAGAGAGAGAGAGAGAGAGAGGGTTAGGGCTTGAGTGGTGAACTTTGTGATCTATCTATCCATTCATCCATCCATACTTACCGGAGTGAGACCCAGAGAGAGAAGACAGCAGCGTATTCTGCTGAGTGGGTCCATCGTAGATTTCGACCACATCATTCAGAGAAGTCTGGAACAACACAAACTGACCAAAGAGGACTAGAGACAAGAGAGACAAGAAAAGAGACAGATAGAGAGAGAAGTAAACCACACTTGAATGGTTGTGAATTATCATTCCGTGCCACTGTCTGTGCCTGACCTCCCAGTGATGAATTCAAAGTGTAATGCCTAATTTAAATGTCATTAAGCTGGTGTGTCAACTTCTATTTGAAGCCAAATATTGGCACAAAATTACAAATCATGACATTTAATAGCCAAAACATCACCTTATCTCCATCATGCACTGTCTCCCCAGTCTGTTGGCTACGGTGCATCAACATTGTCAGCTAATGTGGAAAATGCTAGCGCTGGCAAAATTTGGCTTACATTCGTCAACACATGACAGTTTGGCACGATGCTTTTCTGTCCCCAAGTCTCCTCTACTGTATTTCATGGCATTTCTACTTTATTATATAGAGTGGAGTGGCAGGAAAGACGGGACAGAGTGGGAGTGAATGGCATGTGACACAGATGGTGAGCTGTCTAACCCATGGTGTCACAAGTCCTTAGTATTCGCCTTAGCCCACTGAGCCACCAGGATGCAATCCATATGGACCCACATTCACTCGCATTCTTCCAATTTTTCTCTCTCGTGTTTGCGATCACTGTGTCTTCAAGCCAATCCTAAGTCAAATGCTACGAAGACATAAATATGAAGGTAGCGTAGTCGTACTCATACGAAGGGGAATCTCTGTTTGTCTGCAGCTCACGGAAAAAGAAAGGTCCTTTAGGATAAATTACATTTAGTTCAGCCTCAATGGAGCTAGCTCCCCCTCCACTTGCACTTGACACACACCAGTGCACATGCACATGAACCCACGCGCACACACTCTCCTCTCTCCCTCTCTTTATCCCTCTCCCCCCACCCCCCCACCCTCTCTCCCTCTCTCTCTCTCTCTCTCTCTCCCCCTCTCTCTATTACTCGACCCTCAGGCTGAGGTGTAAAGGATTAAATTTGAACATTGTCAAGGATATTCGGCTATAAGAAGGTCACTGGTCACTTTAAACAGCGCTGTTTCTCTCCCTCTGTGGAGTTCTTTTGAAACCTGATCCGACTTTCGCTAAAATGTTGCTCTGACTCACAAAAGATATCTGATTTTCTGTAAATCCTGAGCTTATAATAAAATTAAATTAAAAAAATACAACACCATTTGAATTCTTGGTTGACACTGAGTTGCCCCTGCAGGTGTCAGAGTTCAAGGGACGGCAAGGTGGGAGCCTGACAGTAAAACTATCAGTTTGGAAATAGCTTTTATAGGGTAGATGAAAAGCACAGAGCTACTGTAGCTTGTTAGCCAAGTCCGGTGTATGCTTATAGCCATGATAGTGCTTGGAGGTGTGGATGCGGACGGGGGTTGGGGGTTGAGCGGACATGAAGAATGGCGGGATTCTGCCTGTCAGCAGAAATAGTTAAAAGCCCTCCCCATGTATTCTGAAGGAAAGTGATTTATGTCTCCTCCATCAGTCAGTGATATCTAGATACCACAGACCAGGTGGAGGAGTTCACAGTTAAAATGTCTCAAAAGCAGCATAGTTTGAGACAGGAAGACGCGCGCACACACACACACACACACACACACACACACGCACACACATTAACTCATGATGCATGAATGCACGCAGGCGCAAGCTTACACACTACCAAGACATCTCAATGAATTTCTCTCATACTGTGATAACTAAGGACCACACATTCACACACACACACACACACACACACACACACACACACACACACACAAACAAACACACACGCCACACACAGAGCTAAGTGATCACAGCAGCGTTGTCCCATACTGAGTTAAACACATGCCTCAGTACTGAAAATCTTTCTGCATTGCAGATTGTAGAAAGTGCACACACACACACACACACACACACACACACACACCCAAACACAACCTTTTGTTCTAAAACTCTCCACTCACACAGACAAAACACATGCATACTGTTTCATTCTCTCATTCTCCCATTCTCGCTCTCTCTTTCACACACACACACACACACATTGTTTTCCAGTTTGACAGCTCCTTTTGAGTTTCTCTGGAAAAGAACTACAGCAGCATTAATATTAACTCTCTTTGCCTCATTAATTCAGAGCTTCCTTCTTCAGTGTTTTTTTTCTGATTTTAGACTTTTTTTCGTAAAGACATTCCTCTCTCTCTCTCTCTGTCTCTCTCCCTCACTTATTTCCTTCCTAAACAACATTATCATCTGCCTTTCATACAGGTTGCCGTCCAAAGTTTGGGAATAACAGATCACATATAACAGGATTACATTACATCTCACAAAAATGGTAACTTTACCTGCTGTAAAAACACAAATTACAGATATATTAGGGAAAAAATGGCCATTGCATGTTTTTCAACTGGCACACAGCGGACTTCAGTTTTCACTTTCACATCACTATCACATTTATTACATATGCAGAACTTCTATGAGGATGATGGCTGATCAAAACAAATCTGGGCATGGTGTGAAGCTACAGCACTACAAGTTAACAAAACAAGCTTCACAATCTCTCTCTCTGTGTGTGGGAGGTGCAGGGAGGCTGTCTTTGTGTCTTATACAATATGTAGGGCAAACAAATCTTAGCTTCTCCCAGTCAAAACTTCTACATGGAACTGACACTCCAAAAGCCTCAACGCAAATGTAACGAGACAGCAACCATCAACAGCCTCAGGGAACGCTACTATTTATTCATAACGCCACGGGGCATAATTGGACATCATTGACACTCATATCCGCCAATTACTGATTGTTTGTAAAAGCTCAAGTTACACCCGGTTAGTCAGTCGAACCGAATAATCGGTCAACCTCTAATTTAGATGTTAATATGTGATGTTGTGACATAATATTATAGACACAAATGTAAATCTACACATCTTGAAAATGATACTGGTACTGTTTGCATGAAATGATATCATTATTCAAATTACAGTTGATAAATTGGATTAAACTGTTTAACTGTATCTTCAATGGATTTTGGAGGGAAAGTAACCCGAAATAAAGTGAAAATAATTGGATTACCTTACTGAGTTTAAATATTCCAGCGATGATGTTACTGATAACAATTTCATGCCAATAATCAGTAATTTGAAACAGATTACATTTTGAGAGTAACCTTCCCAGCGGTCACGACTAGAAGAGGCTCACATTTTGTCAAAATGACACCACACTCCCTACGAAGCCATGCTTTATGTGAACAATCTTCTACAATATTCATATCTTCATAACGTGTCAGTTATGACTGGCTGAAGGACCAGTGATCAAACGCGGTAAGATAAAAACAGCCTCATCTTTAAATGTCATTTCAATGATGAAACCCTGTCCTGGAATCAAATAAGTGCCCAGCAAGAGTCTTTTGATCATGTGTAATATCTCCAGTGGTTTTCAAAGTATAATCTAAGAACCCCAAAGGGTCCTTAAGGGGGATCCAGAGTGTCCCCAGTAAAATCAGAGAATGTTTAAAGTCATCTTAGTTCATTCAGTAAAGTTTGAACAATAAGAAAATACATGAGAAAGAATATTGTGATTATAGGTTTCACTCTCTGTTCTGTTCTGTCCACCTACAGTATAGACAGTTATACATTTCTGTACAAAGTCATACCTAACATCAAAGAATGAGAGAATGAGAGAATGACAGAATGAAGAATGTATAATAATGACTGTTTTTATTGTAGTTTTCACTCAACCAACTGTGTTGTCCCTTCATTTAGTAAAGACAAGTATGCAATCCCACTAAATCAGGCCAAATAACAAAATCTTCTTAGATGGTATTCTCTGGTACAAAATCCTATTGAATGGAATGCCGTGTGTGCATGCAGGAGTGTCTGTGTGTGTGTGTGTGTGTGTGTGTGTGTGTGTGTGTGTGTATGTGTGTGTGTGTGTCTGAATAAACTTACCAAACTCTCTAGGTACAGATATAGAGTAAATACAGCTGTGTCCAGCAGTATAGTTTCTGGGGAAATTTGGAGATAAAACAGTCCCCTCTGAACCTGTAGACCGACTGCCACATGGAGCTGGAGACAGGATACACACACACACACACACACACACACACACACACACACGTACACACAGAGATAGACAGACAGACGCACACATACACAGAAATACAGAGAAAACAGATTGTTGATACTAGAATAAGTATGTGTGTATAAGTATGTAAGTAAGCAAGTATGTCTGTGTGTGTGTGTGTGTGTGTGTGTGTGTGTGTCTGTGTGTGTGTGTGTATGTGTGTGTGTAGTGTAGTGTAGTGGGTGATATCTCTGTATTTGAGTTTCTGTTATATAGACATGGCAAGTTGAGCAGTGCGATTATCACAGTTAGTCATGCATGATGATGGCTGATGACTATCCTTAGAAAGTGTGCGGGTGCAGGTGTGTGCGTTTGTATATGTATGAGTTTATGTGTGTGTGTTACCTTGACAACAAGGTGATGCTCTATTACACTCAGGTATGTGTGTGTGTTGTGTGCATGTGTGTGTATGTGTATGTGTATGTGTGTGTGTATGTTTGTGTGTGTGTGTGTGTGTGTGTGAATGGTTGCGTGTGTGTGTGTTTGTTTGTGTGGGGGTGTGTGTGTGTGTGTGCGTGTGTGTTTGTGTGTGTTACCTTGACAACTAGGTAATGCTCTGTTCCATCCAGGTCTGCCATCGTCTCCCATACTGCAGGTTAGAGTAGAATAACCCTAAAAATAAAAAAAAAACCCATCACATTACAGTAAGAAAAAAATCAGCATCTATCCATGTATTTATGATGGACATGTCTATCTATCTATCTATCTGTCTATCTATCTATCTATCTATCTATCTATCTTGCCTGTGCAGTTCTTCAACTGCATGGGCAATATGGCTGAAAATACCCTTAAATTACCTATAGCGCATGACTGTTGAAATTGTTTTCAGTTTTTGTACCTGCAAAACGTATCCAGCCTCACAATAGAAGGTGACAGTAGAGCCAAGCTTATAATCAGATCCCAATCTGGTCCCATTCAGAACCACACCTGGGTCAAAACATGATTCCCTCAGCTTGGCTGGAGAGAGAGAGAGAAAACGAGAGAGAGATAAACAGAAAAGAAAGAAAGAGAGAGAGGTGAGGCAGACAGACATGAATAATAAAGCAAATTTGAATAATAAATAACTCCCTGGACGATAATCAATGAGGCAGCAGGCATTTAGTTGGCCTTTTTAACAGTCTATTTGACTTAGCTGCCTTTGCCAAAGATGGAGCACAAACGATAACTCCATCCCCGGGCTTTTGTATGCTACATGAACCCTGCAAATTATGGCTTTGCCCCCACTGGCTACCCTGCATCATCTTGAGACTTAATTCCTGTGAGCCTCAGAGAAGCCCATGATGATACTGATGTGTAAGTAAGTCAAACTCGCTCCTCTGACACTATCTTTCTGCCAATTCAGCAGAAATGCTATGGTGATAGAAATACCTTTATTTTCTGGGTTAAAATCAGTATAATGTATGCAGTCTACAGTGTGGAAGGCTAAAAACGTGGTGGTTTATAGCATGAGTGTTTAGGGCTTGCACTGTAGTGTTCGTTATTCAAAGTCAAAGATAAAAAGTCAGCAGTGTATTTGTAAACACACTTTGAAAACGTGCCGTCATAACTCGAGACATCTGAAGCGTTCTATCATGCTAACTGTTAAAGCGTTAAAAACTCATTTCCCATGTTTCCTTGTTTGTGGAAGACAAGAGATAAGACAGAAAACAACCCCCAATGTAATCACATTGCTGAGCAGAGTATATTAAAATTGTTTTTCAACAAGTGACAGTTACGGAGTGGCTCTCTCCAGCTGGGAGGAGTGTCTCTAATTTCTGTTTTCATTTCAGAAAAAGACATTTGTTTAGTGTATTTGTAGTGTATTTACAGGTGATATCTGGCAACCCATTAGACTCCTCAGTGCCAAATACATGGTGACGGTGCTGCTTTCTATTGGGGTACAGGTCATAGTGATGGCATGGTGGATGTATTGTAACACTTAAAATGTCTTTTTTTGTGTAATATATTAAAGAAGAAGAAGTGGTGTAGTGATTTTACAGTGCTACATACAGTATATGGTTGATATTTGCCTTATATTCAAGACACAATCCAGTACAAGCAACTGAAACTTTCCTGCAGAATACAAAATGTGTGGTTTGTGTTGTTGTCTGCTGTAGTGTTAGTATTATTATTTTAGAAGCTACCCTAGCAGTATATACTGTATATAATGATGATGGTGCTATAATTTTACCTTTGTATTCCAGGTGAAAGCCGGTATAAGAAACTGAGCCATCACTGCGGAAAGCTAAATGCATGGTATTTGAACTGCTCTCTATTCGCTCTGGCAATTTGCTGTCCTGGAAACTACCGATCAGAGGACTGTTGCTATCCGGACCGTCGTAGATATACAGGAAGTCGTAGTTAGGCTCAATGCTGAAACTAGAGACAGAGAAGGAGAGAGACAGAGATGGAGAGAAGGTGTGGGGGAGGAGATGGGCAGGATGGAGGCGGGGGGGGGGGGGGGGGGGGGGAGAAAGTGTCAACAAGAAATTACAGGGCTGTGTGTCCACCAGGAACCGACAGCGCTGGCTTTGTTTCTTATTTATACTAGAAAGCATGTGCTGCATGTTGCTGAGAGTGCTGAGAACTTCGTGGGTTTTCAGTGCAACAGAGCACCGAATGCTAGAAGTTAGAAATAATTTACTCTTATCAAAATAGTGTCAAGGTCCAAACTGGTTTTCAATATTCTCACACAGTAGCAACAGAAGCGGGTATGACCAGTGCTTCATCCAGGCGTTATACTGCAAGATAAGTAAGAAGGTGACTGGTGGTTACAGGGCCTTCATTATCCAATAGGGATTGATATGTTTTTTTTTGATTGATTTTTAGTTCACTAGCCACAGTGGCTAGCGGATTACAATAGCTACCAGAAACTCAGAATTTTCATTCTACATTGTGATAGGTGTCTGGTTAAGAAAGATAACAGATTTAGATTCAAAATGAGGCGTCAGTTTAATCAAGTCAAGTTCACCTAGTCAGCTGACTTGGATTAATTAGCAGAGTGGAAGGTTACCTGATGAAGGCCAGTGACAGGACATAGTCAGAGTTCACAGCAATGAGCCAATCACAGTCCTTGGAGTGGGGGTAGGGGTGGGGGAAGTTAGGAGACAGTATAAAACCACTGGAGCCGGTTAGGTTTCCTCCACAAGGAGCTGTGGTGGGAACACAAGGGAAGGCAAATTCATTAATTCTAATAATCAAAGGCTTACAACAATTCATCTCCAATGACAGTTGGCTAAAAACATAAAATGTTCTCTCAATTTCAACCGCGTAGGATGAAAACCTAATTTCAGTTCACTTAACGTAATGAAAAACACCAAAGTTTGAGGCACAGGGTTTTTCGCTCAAAAGCAGCACAATGCAGAAAAATGGCTAAGCTGGTTTAATAGTATCAGAGGTACATTCATTAAAATAAAGATTACTTTACTAGGCAATTTATACAATTAGATATTTGTTTTCCACATATTCCTCCTAGATGTCTCTCCTGGGCCCAAAACTACTCCATACTCTACATTTACACCCCCTACATCTATATATATATACATACCTATGTACTTATATATATATGTATGGCAGCTGGACTTCTCACCTATGCAGACAGGCGGGCTGGGCTGCCAGTAGTATCTGTTATCCACTTGTATACAGGTGATTTTGTCGTCCCCCTGGAGCTCGTATCCTGGGTCACACTGAAAGGACACTGAATCCCCCGGCTCACGGCCGTCTCCACTACGACTGCCGTTCATCGGCACTCCTGGGTCCCTGCAGGCTGTGGCTACTGAGCCTGGGAGGGAGACAGCAAGGGAGAGAGGGGAGGAAGGAAGGAGACAGAGGAGAGGAAAGGAGAAGAAAGAGAGGAGAGGAGTTGTTAATATAAGAATCTGTGTCACACTGAACTATTATGGTAATTAGACTAGTACATTTATCTAAAAAGAACAATACTTCAAGTTATTGTTTAGAAAATCTGTTATCATATCTGTTATGACAGACATGGTAACATTCCCGATTCATCAAGCGGTAATGGTTTGGCACAAAGTGATTATTTGTGATATGCGATATGTGTTTGCTCTCCCACTTATGTGAAAAATTGGCAGGGATTAACTAGAAATTTTGGAATTCTTGTAAAATGGAGACCCACCAGAAAAAAATATCATCATACATTCTGGATCACCCATAGTTAAAAGCATTATTTCCCTCTGATAAGCAGGTTTGGTTTTCAGGAAGCTTTTTAGGAGTGCATAAGGGGTCAACCATCAATATTGGTCACAATCAACTCTTTAACACATACAAACTAGATAGATAGATAGATAGATAGATAGATAGATAGATAGATAGTCTATCTATCTAGATAGATAGATAGACAGATAGAAAACAGATACTGGAGAACTGCATAGCAAAGCCAGAGAATCAGCAACAGCAGTAGCGTGAATTCCCAATATTACTATTCTAATTTTTTATTAATGGCCTAAGTATTACTTACTGGAGAACTGAATAGCGAATCCAGACTTGCTGATGTAAAAATCCGTCTCAAACTGAACAGTGACAATGTTCAGTGTAGAATGGATTCCCTCAGGTAGCAGAGACCCACTGAGCTCTGCCAAAGACATTTCATTCTCCGCTGGTCCGTCCCAAACCTTCAACATGTCATGGCTGGCCTCCGTGTCAAATGCCAAGAACTGAAGACTGCAATTTGCATAAAAAATAAGATTATCAGTACTATTAATATTGTCTTTTCATTAAATGAGGGCTAGCAGGATCTAATTTTCTAAAGGTCCGTTCCAAACTTTTAAGAAGTCATAACAACTGAAGGCTGTAATATAAAACATATTTCTTTTTAGTTATTGTATTCATAATCAGAGACATTAAACCTTCAACAGGAAAAAGAGAACAGATGGAAAAGAGATAACATGAGAAACAGTGTGGAGCAGAATAAATTAAACCTTAAATCTCAAATATGATAATTATATCTTAAAGTTATAACTTGCTTAAAGTTTTTGGGTGACTGCTCAGGAACTCTCACCCTTGCATCACTTCTTTTGATCGCAAGAGGATTGGTGGATTACTTTCACTTTCAAAAGGCTTAATTTACAGTATATAAGCCCCAGTGAGGGACTTTTGATATAAATTATGGATGCACTAACCGATTTTTAAAGGGTCGGGCTTGCTTAGGGAGAATTATCTCAACTGTCAGTCCCCACTGTAACTCAGATCAACATTCATTTTGCTCAGTCAGATGTTGGCCTTGTATAAAAATCTTTGTTAACCGCTATGAGGGAAAAAATGTTTCAATGTAATAAATAAAAATAAAATGATTTTAATAAAACAATGGCTCAACAGGTGGTGTCGTACTGCAACTTCAGATTGGGCCTTTAAAATGTTTAGATTTAAGGTTTTCAGCTTAAATTAAGTAAGTAAAAAAAGAATAAGTCAGGATTTGAATCATCATCATCACATTTACTACATTGACTTCCCTATTCCCAGAATAGATATTAACACAAATATTTTTCAATCTCTCATCTCTACAAAATGGATGTTCTGTTTATTTGATGATGAAAACGACTTGATAAAGTACTGAAATGACCATTGAAGTGAATGACATTGACAACTTTACTATTGGGAAGTTTTTTGGAATGCTGTATTACCTCACAATATTCCCCGAGTCCACCTCGATGCTCCAGGTGCAGCGCAGATTGTTGTCGTAGGGAAACGGGTATCCAGGAGAAAGGATCCGCCCTGAAGACTCACCTTTAAAACGACCTCCGCACTCAGCTACAGCACACACCCACACACACACACACACACACACACACACACAGGAGAGGGTTAATATGTACCTATACATACAAACACACAAGCAGGTCTCTGTATCTCTGTCTGTCCAATTAGTCTTATCATGACAACATAACAGACAACATCAGTTCAACCAAACATGTGTGATTGATGTGTAGGTGTGTGTGTGTGTGTGTTTCAGTGTGTGTGTGATGTATGACAGGTCAACCAGCTATCTGTCTGCAGTGGTTGTTTATCGAGCCAATCAGATCCACTCAGCGCACCTCGGCAGCCAATGAACAGTGATTAAACGATCACCACGGTGACAAATGGAATAAGAAAGAATCTAACTATCTTTCTCTGTCTCCATCTGTCTCTCTCTCACATGCACACACAAGAGAAGAGAGGAGAAGAGAAGAGAAGAGAAGAGAAGAGAAGAGAAGAAGAGTGGAGGAACAAAGTGCTGATCCCGCATTCCTCCCTAAAGAATCACCGCCCATTATATAACAGGAAATGATTCCCCCCTCTCTCTTTGTCTCTCTCTCTGTAATATCTTTTCACAACTCTCCCCTCCTCTCCTTCCCCTCCCTCCCTCCCTACCTCCTCCCTCAGGCTCTCCACCCTCCTTCACTAGAATATATTATCTGTAGTAATAGGAGCAATATTAAGACTAGGAGTCAGGATGGGGGGAGAGCGAGAGAGGAAAAGAGGCAGAAGCGAAAGAACAGGGAGAGAAACAAGGCGGAAGTAAAGAAGGAGAGACCGTAAGTAATAATATGAGGCAATATGATATTAAGACTGGAGGTTAGCTGAGGTCGCAGCATGTCATTGCTAAAATATAAAGTCAGAGAATATCAGCCAGTGGTTTTATGACTGTTTCATTATTGATAGCGAGAGGGAGAGAGACTTATTAGGCTGAATCAGAAATCAGAAAGTTCAGCGGCGGCACTGAAGGAAGAAAGGTGCTTAAAACACTGGGCTTGCTGTTACGCTATTACAGCTCCCATCTGGGGCCCAGTTGGAGCAGCCATTTTGTGTCACTCCTTATAGGCTAAGCATTTGTTTTAGTTTAATTGGAAAATCTAGCCATTAAACCAAACACTTACTGGGAAAGGCTCAAAATGGCTGCCACAAAACGATCCCAGGTGGGAGACATGACATCAAGTGAAAGTAAATAGCTCCAAATAATGTTGTCATGACTCATAATCACAGGGGAAATGCTTCTGGGACTATATAGAGCAATATCAAAGCACTCAGGGTGCTACATACCGTGTGTGTGTGTGTGTGTGTGTGTGTGTGTGTGTGAGTCAGAGAGAGAGAGAGAGAGAGAGAGTGAGTGAGTTTTGGGAGGATCAGAGCAGGAGAGAGTCATTTGGCATTGTCATTTAGCCAGCAGTGAAATTGAATAGCAAATAAATCATCATTATTGCCTTGTTGACATCAATATTCATAACTGTGGTGTGGTATTTCCCTATCAATGTTAGAAGCCCTGGAATAAAAAACCTCTGAATTAAAAAAAAGTAATGATTTAATAATGGAACGTTTAGAAATATATCAATGCACTAAAGGGAGTTGCTTCACAGTAGGCTGCTTTGTGTCCCTGAATGAATTAAACCAAATGGTTGCATGCAGCGACGAAAATGGCTGCTGCAAAATCAAGTCAATTCAAATGTATTTATCAAGCAATTCGAATAAACAGCTTTATCACTCAGCCATTTATAGAGTAACAAAGACATAAGTACAGGTAAAAACGAGAGAAATGCTTGTGTGTGTGTGTGTGTGTGTGTGCATGTTTGAGTAGATAGCGCAGCAATGAGGCAACGCGACGGCAGTCTACGGGAGCAGAGAGCAAATCACCCACTGCAGGAAAGGAAATGGAATTGTTGGGTAGAGGGAGTTCAGGTAGATTATAAACTGTGCTGAATAAATGGGCTTCTAGTCTGAACTTAAAAACGAAGACGGCGTCTGATTCCCCGACGACCGCGAAGAAGGTGATTCTGAAGGAAGCCGGCCCTGTAGGAGAAAGCCTCCGCCTGTTTTCTTTCGAAGATGGGGGATAAACAGAGAATTTGTATAGGCGGCAAAGTGAATCTGCAATATATTGCGGGGCAAGGCCGCATAAAGCTTTGTACTGTACTTTAGATGTAGGTACTTTGTAATCAATACGTGCACGTACATGGAGTCAATGGCAAGAGACTAAGCCCGGGGTAATGGGACCGTGTTTTCTGATTTGGCTCGGTATTCTGGCTGCTGAGTTTTGGATAAGTCAGAGATTTCAGAGAGTGTGAAGCTGAGACTAGTTCATTGCAGTAATCAATTCTGGGAGAAAGAAAAAGCATGGATTAATTTTTCTAGGTCGGCAAAGTAGAGGAAGTGCCTAATATTGTAGATATCTTTAAAGTGAAATTATGCTGTTTTGGATATTGCCGTGTGCAATTGTCAGCAAAGAGCTCTGGATCAAAATTATGCCGAGATTTTTGACAGATTCCTACAATCAACCCTGCTCCCCTTTCCCTCTCCAGTTTATTACCTATCGTAGATTGTTATTTAAGGTTCAATCCATAATTGTGTGTTTGTATTAGGGCTGTCAAAATTGGCCAAAAATGACGTTCGATTATTCCTTCTAAAAAAACACATAGGTTCGAACCATTCGAATATCTATTTTTGCGCATTATGTCCATAAGAGGGCAAACCAATACAACGAGAGACATAACTACTTGTATAGGTATATTTATTTCAACATATACATGTCTTTTAAAAGATCTACATACCTACACATTACAAAATAAACAAATAAAATAATGTCCTATACCGTAAAACTTCATTTAAAGACTGTAGACCTCTCTCTCTCTCTCTCTCCCTCTCCCTCTCTCTCCCTCTCTCTCTGTGCACCGTGGTTGGTGCTAGAGTGAGAACTGAGAACGCGCTGTCTCTCGGAGCGAGATCAAATGAATGATTCGTAATTGATATGTTATTCGATAGCCTAATTTTTATACAGGTTAGGTAATATTCATACTGGTTTAAATAAACAATTTGATACAACTTTATCTCGAGGTTCCACAATTTTGCCGTCTGACCAAAATCCGAAGTATTTCCAAACAGGGCTTTTTAGATTGCTCGGAGGGGGTTGTGAACGCTCTGCCATCATTACCACACGGTTGTTGTTGAATTATTCGCTCGTTTCAGCTTGACCTACATTTCATTTTCAATCAATGAAAGTGACGTTGTGTGACTTCTGTCCGTCATGCAGTGCATTCAGTGCAGCGGCCCGAGAACTCGCGAGGCAGACAGCCGCGGTAGTGCTGCTTTTTTTTTTTTCACAATCGAATATTAATTTTCACAATCGAATGTCTGTTTTTTTTTACAATTCGATTATATAATCGAATTTAGAATATTCGTTGACAGCCCTAGTTTGTATGTGCCTTCATGTGTGTCTGTATACATCCGTGTGCCACTACGAAACAAAACCCCTTACTTTTATCCCTGAAATGTCCTTAATTTTGCCATTACATAAGCATGAATTATCTATTAACAATGACATGGCTTTCAAAAAGTAAGGGTTAGTATCATGGGTTTTTAAGGGATCTGTTCATGGGTTGATTCACTAGTAATTAAGGGATTTCTTATGTCTTTTGTGCATGGTTTACAGGGTTATTAATGAGCTACTAACGGAAAGTTCCTGTTCCCTGAATTTTTCATTATATTAGAAAGTAACCAGTCAAAAATGAAGGGGGTGTTTGAGGGCGTTTCGATGGGGTCTCGTCCATTAATAACTCCCTTAACTAATTTTAAGGGGATTTTGCATGGATTAAGGGGTGAATTAATGTAAATGTAAGGTTATTTTAAGGGATTATTGGTTTGTAGTGATCTGTGTGTCTTTCTTACAAAGCTCTTCTCAAAGCGCAAACTGCTTCACAGCAGAAAGAGACGTACCGATGCAAGAAGGCAGCGGGTTATCCCAGGCTCTCCGCTCCCCTGTCATGCACTTCAGCGTGGAAGCCCCATGCAACGTGTATCCTGGTTCACATCTGTACGTGATGCTGCTCCCAGAGAAATGGCCTTGGTCGTTCACCTTGAAGCCAAACTGAGGCACGCCTGGGTCCTCACAATGGGACAACTCAAAACCTGGAGAGAGAGAGAGAGACAGAGAGAGAGGTCTTTACAGTCTGTGCCTTTCTCGATGCTCACTATGGGACAGCTAAGACCTACTAGTGAAACAGAACTAGTGTTTAGACGCACAGCAATATTCCCTTTATATGTGGCATACTCAAGTATTCTGTTTTACAGCTTGCTGATGTATCATATCCAGTTAAGCTCTCACCCTGATTATAAAAAACAAAACAAAAAAAAAAATGAAAAAGATACATGGGACATACCAATATTCGCAGGGATACTGAAGCATTTAAATACTGTATCCCGTTTAATGTTGTCTGCCTGAGCTCAGTTTCCATGGTAATATTCAGAATATTCTGTTTATTCATGTGCACAATTTTGGATTTTGGAGAGCATGATATGAAGATGCATTTAAATAGCTTATCTTAATAAGACCTTAACCAGGATTCGATCTATTACCTAGAAGACTATCTGCATGTCTAAATGCTCTCAGAGGTGTGCGTTTATTGTTTAGCAATTTGAACAGAATGATACAGTTGAGATCATCCTCACATCTGGTCGGAATGCATGCATGCTCATTTGAAACAGTTCTCTGCATGTTATAGACACACAGCAAGACAAAATAAGCATGCATTATTTATTGAAGCCCACCACTTGAGTCATTTTGAATTGTAGCCTACTGACATAAGACATGAATGTGGAAATAATGTGACCTAGTGGTTCCTTCCTCCAAACAAATAGCGCTGCTGCGATGTTCTTTTGGTCGGTGCGTTTCATTTCTGGGAAAATATGCATGGCAAACTAACTTTTGGAGGCACCGGTAGGAGAAAGGTGAGGTGCAGAGGAGTAGGCTAAGTAGCGCTCGGCTCTGCCCGTACAGCAGTGAGGCGGCGCAACTTCAAAGCAGAATGCAAATCATCTTGCATGACTCCATTTAAACGATTAGATTGTCTACTTTCAACACATGCATATTAGAGGGCACTGCCAAACGTGGGCGTGTTTTGGTGCTCGTGAGAACACACCTTTCACATCCCATCCTACGCTCGCATCGGGAGCTCTATGAAAGCTTTGTTAATCAAACGTGACAAGTTTCTTATGATCATTTCAGCGGTGGAATTTGCAATGAGTTCTGTGATGGTTTCACAAATGGGGACCATTGAGGATTAAATTGATTCACCACGCACATTACATTCATCAGGAATTTGTACACCTGCCACATGGAATGCACTTGCTGAAACGATCTGATTCTGATCCTGGTTAGGTTTTACTCTCCAGTGCTGTTTGTAGCAGCACATAACTCCAGCTACAAGTCATGCATCTAACTTAAAGGCATGTATACTTTTAGCATATCCTAGTCGGTGGTATACAACAGCTTGTGGTAAAAATGTACTTCAATGGACCAGTTTGAATCTTTATCGCTGTAGCACTACAACCAGATTTAAGTAATTTACACTAACGAAAGTATACACTCAGTGTCTTAAATGTATACTAGTATGCAAATTGTATTTACGATAGTTTGCTAGTTTGAACATTTGCCATGCATTCTCTGTGCACCACTCTAAAAAATCTAACCAATGCTAAAATGTGTACTGTATTCTAACCAGAGGTAATACGTATAAGTTTAAAGTGCAAACTAATGTGTAGTATATACACACTTGGTTGTATGTACTTGTACTTGAATACACCAGTTTGAAGCCTCTTGCTGCATTTAATCGTCATGTATACTAGATTAATGTGTATATACCAGTCTGAATCGTATACTGGTTCCAATTCAATATACTTACTAGAGTAACACCACTCTTGTGCATTCTTGATGAGAGTAGAACTCAACAGTATGGTTTAGACTAGATTTCAGTGTATACCAGTTTGAAGTGTGCGCTCATTGAAAGTGCATACTGGTTTGTAGTGTATACTTACTGGAGTAGACCAGTTTGAATCCTTCCCCTGTGCTTTCTGTGTCACTGTAAAATTCCAGCCACAGATGGTTTGAGGTGGAAATCAGCGTCAGACCCAACATGGACGATCCGGTGAACGCTCCAAGAACATGGGCCGTGCTGTCTTTACCATCATAAATCTGTAAGAACAATAGCGCAGTTCACTGATATGCAAATACAAGATAATGACCAAACAGAGATGATCCAGTTAAGGTTCCAAGGACATTGAGTGAATTTTCTTCATCGTCACTGATCTGTTTTACAGACGGATGTCAGGGAAGGAGAATGACTGAGCAACCAGTAAACACTCCAAGAATGTGGGCTGTATTGTCTTGTTGTACATTAAGGGAAAAGACTGTGTGTTTGTGCGAGTGTGTGTGTGTGTGTGTATGGATGTGTGTCTACCTTGAGTATATCCCCCTGGGCTAGATGGAAGGTTCTAGCAGAAATATTGATGCCTTTCCCAGCCTGCACCTGCAGTCAACATAAAATCTGAATCAGATTTATTCACCAACAAAGCAGACAACATGTACTCACAAAGGTCTGGAGCTAGCTAATAACTTCAATGAATTTTCATAATGAGTTCTACATCCGTGCCAGCATAAAATATTTAGAGTCCGTTATCACCTTTTGTCAAACGTTTGAAAAACACGTTGAGTCACTTTGCTTTTATTCACCAAAAACAGATTTACATTCGAGGGTGAAGGGAGTCATTACCTGGATGCTGTAGATGCACTCGTGGTTGTTGTCGTAGTTCATGGGGTAGTTGGGAGAGAGAAGGATCCCTTCATTATTTACTACTGAGGAACCGCACTCCGCTGAGGAAGAGGAAGAGGAAGAGAGAAAGCAAGAGAAGAGAGTAGAGAAGAGAGTAGAGAATGAGAAATGATCGATTTTAAAGGTTTGGTTTAATCGGTTTAATGATTAAAATTAGCATTCTGAACACTCACTCTAAAGAACAGTTTTATAATGATATGATATGATATATATACAATAATATAATGATACAATATAGTGATGTGAAAGTGTGGTGCGAAAACATGGAAGTCGGTGAACCCGAAGAAAACGTCCCACATTTGAAACTCCTCTGGAATTTCTCCAGAAAAAAATGTCTTTTTCTCATTGTACGAATTTACTGTATAAAAGTCAAGTCAAGTTTATTTATATAGCCCTTCATCACAAGCGTGTCTCAAAGGACTTGCTTAATAAAAGTTTCCCAGCCATTGTACGAGCAGTCATAGAGAATACATCAGGTTGAGTTGTATTTTCCTGCTGCGCGAGTTTTCCTCCTTAACATCTTGTCCTTGGAGTGAAAAAGTTTTTATTTTTTCCCCCCTACAGAGTATGATGATTCCCATGTTTTTTGGGTGAATACTTCTACTGCTGTGTGTGCTTGTGTGTGTGTGTGTTTGAGAGAGAATGTGTTATTATTATCTCATAGGGTTCAAATGTCCCTGAAAGAGTAGAAAATGTAGAAAAGGGGTCACTTGTGAGGACAGGGATAGGTATGTGTGTTGTTTTTCTCTCTCTATCTCTCTCTCTCTCTGTGAGTGTGTGTGTATGTGTGCCTGTGTGTGTGTGCAATTTAACAACCCTGTTAAACTGTTGTATTGTTAGCCATCTAGTACTGTAGAGGAGGATGGGCAGGTAGTAAAACTCAAAAACTAATTTACCTAAAGATCCTCTCTCTCTCTTTACTTCTCTCTTTTGCCCTCTATCTACAGTATCTCTCTGTCCCTTTCCTCTCTCTCTCCCTCCCTTCTTCCCCCTCTCTGTGTCTCTACTGGTGTAATAGTCATATTACAGCTGTCATATCGTCAATAAATCACGCTGCTACAGTTTCCATTTAGAAAATTACCTCTCCACCCTCTCCCTCTTTCCTCTTTAACTCCCTCCCTCTCTCGCCGTCTGGCTCATTCTCTCTCTCTCTCTCTCTCTCTCTCTATGAATAGTGCCGTCTTTACCCTCCGCTACTTCAATCAATCCGCCTCTTCCTCTCCTCCCCAGTCTTCTCCTCTCCCCTCATCTCCTCTCTTCTTTGCTCCTTTCCTCTACATTTTCACCCTCTCCTCTCCTCCTATAGCACTAAATAGAATCTCATATTATATATGACATGACTGATGAAAAGGGTTAGTATAGACAAGAGTAAAAGAGGCAGGCCATGGACACGTTTGATCTTATGAAAAATCAAAGTTACTCTACAGACAATATGTTTAATCTTGTAGGAAAGAATGGAGAATGGCGTGTTAGACACAAACACAAGCCGCAAAAACATCCAATGAATCCACAAAGTCTGTCTCCTATTCAATCAATGGTAGAACTCTAGGTTGTGCATCAGTATGACATCTGGTATTACTGATTGACCATAATAAAAACAAAAAACAAAACAAAACAAACTAAATACAGAGACCAAGTTAGTTGGACCTAAGTTAACATAGCTAACATGATATACGGCTAACAAGACAATGAGGGTGATATTCTTTCCGTCTCCTTCCCTCTCTCCCTCCTCTCCTCCTCTGTGTTGTGTTGCAGCACATCATGCAGCAATGCAACACAACACACAGGAACTAAATATAGCAGAGCACACCACACCACACCACACTGCAACACCACTCTCTCTATATGCCTCTTTGCATTATCAATCTTTACAGGTTGACGACAGTGTAATGTAAGGTGTAATGACAGCCAAAAACGTAAACGTTGACATAGCTAACATCATGTAAGACTGAAAAGAATACAAGATAGTTTTTTTTTAGATTTGGTTCACCAGCAATATAAAAAAATACAGGGTTTAGCACACTACAACCTGGGCAAACTGTACTCTATCTACAGCAGTGCTCTTTCACCACAAATGGATAGCACTGTCTGTCTTGCTGCACCCGTAATTGTTCCAAACTATTCATGTCTGTGCTGAAAACAACACACCCTGTGGAGGAGTGCAGAAATGTTCAGTTTTGTCTCTGTTGCTATTTGTTCTTATTATTGTCCCTTATCGATTCTACATCTGCACCCAAATCAAACCTCATTTAAGGCATTTCCTGCTCACAAAGACCTTGAAGTTTGTCCCTCTCTGCTTTTTTCAGACTGCCGGCACCATTTATCCTTAGCCTCGTGTTGTTTTCTGCCTGTGACTCTCCATTAAATGTCAGAATGCTTGGTTACACCATTATGGATTACAGCCCAAAATGGGGCATGGACCTACTTCTGATGGGTCACCACATGACAAGAGTACAAGTAGGTTTTGATGAACCTGGTTCCCAGAGTAAACATACAATTTGTCATTCAGGTGCTGGGATGAAAATTGTTCAAGAGAATGCCTGATCAAAACAATGGAATGAAATGCATCTATTTCTTCCTTCCAGTCTTTGTTTTTTAAGGTGCATTCTGCCCAGAGCAGTCTTTTTCACATTAGTTTACTCAACATCCAAGACCATAATATATCTTAAATATGAAATTATAAGGATGAAACAAAAAAGTCACAGCTATATTTCCAATGCTGTCTTTCATTTAAACTCAGTTAATGGTCCATATATAAGTAGTTTCACCGCACACTGCTGTAGACTAACTTGCTTTAATAGCTCTTCATTTTCATGAAGCTCAGCAAGTAAAACATTTGACAGCAAACAACAACACGTTCCACATCTGCTTCTTCAAGTTCGCTCCTGAAACTGCAATAAATCTGATATTCAAGAGTGAACTTGAGTTAGTTTGGTATATTCAATTGTGCGTTGGTCGCAGCAGTCAAATTATTAATACATAATGGACTGAGAACGGGACAAAAATCGCTGCCTACTGGTGACTTACTCAAGAAATATCACTGACTTTTATTGTTCATGCAGCAACTGAGATTTGGTTTGGAAGAGATGTGGCATTTGTACAGAGTTCTGTCTGCTTGGAGTCACTGACTTGGTCACTAAATCATGACAATAGCAGTCATATGAGATATAACATTAACAGTAATAGCAGGAGTGATATTACTACATACCGACACATCTCGGTAGCGGAGCGCTCCACATCCTCCGCCCCCCTCCCAGGCAGATTAACTCCGGGGCCCCCTCCAGGCGGTATCCCATATTGCAGGAGAACGACAGCGTGTCTCCGATGCCGAAGCTGTAGCCGTTTCTCCTGCCGAACGGAGGCATGCCGGGGTCCTCGCATGGCTCCAGGGTGTATTCTGTAGAAAATAAATAGATATTAAAAACATAATAAATGCATGAATGAATATTAAAAATCTATTGTAACGTATTGTAACATCTCAGCATTCAAACAGGGAATATTCTGTGTATTCTTTCTAGAAATATATATTATGTATTGTATATATACAGTATATTAATCCGTAAACTGTAACTGCCTCGCCTGTCAAACAGAGATGTCCCAGTATACAGGCTGGAGTCAGGGTTTCAGGGTAAACTCAGGGTTTTTTTGATTCCTCAAATATTGACTTGTTTGAGTGGCGATGTTTTCGTCCTACAGTAGTGATATGCTTGAGTTGTAATAGAAAGGCTGTCTGCCCTTTCCAGGCTGCATGAAGGAATGAAACTCACTGGCCTTGGCATGTTAAAGGGGATGATTTAGTTTTTATGCAACTGAATTGAACAAAATGGCAACAATAAACTTGAATAAACTCAAATCAAACTGAAAATGAAACCTTCAGCTCCAGAACTAACTGAAATAAAAAAATAAATGAAAAGAAAGTAAGGACTAAGAGAGAGTCCTCAAATAATGGGAAGGCTCAGATCAACTATCAACACCTGATAGCTATTACTCCCATCCAATGACATTTTTTTTGACATTCCATTAAAATATAATCTTTGCTTAACTGTTCTTTGACTTTATGCCTGAGATTGTTTGTAAAAATTACCAACAGTACAAGTTGTGAAGCAGTAGTGGTGATAGGACTTAACAGTTACAAGTTAAAAGTAATTCTACTACTTTCCACAGAATGTGGAAAGTAGTAGAATTTGTTACACCCTTTGTATGAAACAAAGATCAACATGTGCTGTGGTGGTAATAAGGGTCAATTCACTTGAAATCCAATCCATTCAAAATGTAAATAGAAACTATAAGACATTTGATAATTATAAAGCATTTGATTTGAGTTATTTATTAATATAAAGTTTCATTCCAAAATTATACCCACCATTTGAAAAAGAAAACAATGCCTACTTTTACTAAATGACTGATAGCAGCGTTAATATATCGTATTTTGGAAATGAACTCTTCATATGTTCAGATTGTGATCAGAACTTTATAATTGTAAACACAAAAAAGACAGAAGAAATTATTTTCGATCAATTGCAAGATGAGTACCCTTCCCCCTATATATATTCACAATAAAATAATTAAGCAGGTCACATCCAACAAATATCTGTGAATTTATGCTGACTCCACCCTGTCCTGGAATGCACATGTTGATTGTCTGTAGCAAGGTGCAGCATCAGATTTATTTCCTCCTAAGGCGCAGATCGCTTGGAGCAGGCAGACAGACTTTACCCTTATTTTACTGCTCTGTACTTCAGAGTGTGCTGCGGCGTGGAATAGCATGTTGAGATTGGCAAGTAGCGTCTCCGCTGACACCTCCCATGTGTTACATTCTCAGTACCAGCTTATGCCATCTGGGAGGCGGTACAAGGTCCCACAATGTAGACTCAACAGATTGAAGCGCTCTTTTTTCCCCCAGAGTCAGTCAGAGTGCTGAATGGGCCGTTAGGTAAAAGATCTTGACTTATGAGGGATGTAGTCTGGGTGTCTGATGTGCGGGGTGCTGGAGCGTTGGATGGGGCGGCTTTTGATGGGTGCTGCACTCAGGCTGAACTGTGTTATATATTATACGCGTTAGGACTGAGCACATCATGTGGATATGCATGTGGGTATGTGAAACTATGTGAAACCTTACTTGCTTAGGATGCAAGTTTTGGAGAAATCAGACAATATAGCATTATTGTATCTCATCAGATTGTATGCTGAATATAAACCTTTCTTATTTGAATTGTGAGGGAAACTGACTCCCTGAATTGACTGAATTGGATTCAACCTAGATCTTGTTGGAGTATAATAGTATAATACAATAGTTCAGCAATTTACCAGAGAAAGTTATGTTGAAGCCCTCGTATGAAATGGAAAAGTCAGAGATGAATCGTAGCTGGGCTTTGAAGTTGCCATAGAGACCAGCATTGATGTTGCTAGGCAACTCGTTGCCAGTCAGGCGAGCCAGTGGTTGCAGGAAACTCCCATTCTCAGTTACCAAGAGGTAGTCGTGCTGGTCCTCAAGATGGAAAGAATTAAATTGAAACTGGACTCCTGTTAGAGACAGTGGCAGAGAGAGAGAGGGAGAGAGAGAGAGACACTCTTAAGAAAGATGTGCCATTTTCAGTCCCCCTGATAACTGTTAAAATTAGTTCAAACCGTGTTACAGTTTGTTGACAGCAGACCCGGTCAAATATGTTAGAGTCAACACTGCCAACATCACTATAGGCTAACAGAAATACAAAATAGATGTTAACATTTGGCTCACCTACAATTTAAATATAGAAATGTCAAGTCTGTCATGTTTTTTCCCACTTCTCTCCATACATGCATTGATAGCACCCCTTAAACTTTAATATTCCCCTCTGAATATAATACATGTTACATCTCCAAACCATATAAAAAAATGAGAAGAGATCTGATAATGCCATTAAGTCCATGTATATGGTATTGCATAATTAATATATACATTGTCTGCTATGTCTCTGTGTTTGTTTGTGTGTGTGTGTGTGTGTGTGTGTGTGTGTGTGTGCCACTGTCACCACTGCCACTCTCTCTATATAATTATTAATATGTGTGGGACTGTGTGTGTATGTGTGTGTGTGTAGGTGTGTGTGTGTGTGTGTGTGTGTGTGTGTGTGTGTGTCTTACCTTTCCCATGGCTGACTTCAACACTCCAGGTACAGTTGAGAGATGAAGGGTAGCTGTCTGGATAGCCAGGACTAAGGATGGTTCCCCAGGGACCTCTAACATCCCCTCCACACAGAGCTGGATAGACAGAGAGAGAGAGAGAGAGAGAGAGAGGCAGAGTGAGAGAGAGAGAGAAGCAGAGTGAGAGGCAGAGAGAGGTTTAGCATCAGATTTTTAGATAGCTAAGACAGGTAATGTTTCCCTGTGGACCTCTAACATCACTTATGTACATTAATATATATATATACATATAGAGAGAGAGATGAATAGGGCAGCTGTCTGTATAGCCAGGATTGAGAGTAATTTCCTATGGACGTCTAATATCACCTCCACATAGGGACATACACATATTCCATAAACATAGTGTTAGAATGATACAAGGATACCGGTCTTCTAAACAACCAAGCTAAACTTCAGCTGCTCCCTCTGAGAGAGAGCTACAAGATTCAAGCTGCTATTTTAGCATCTAGTATTTAGCAGAGTTTGAAAATGCTGTGAGGCAAAACAGGCTTCTATGATGATTCATGATAAGTCTTTAGTACAGATATTTCAATGAGATATCGCAATTTGCAAAATTGCCAATTTGTCCTCACAGCATCATTACAGAGCACGACCAAATGTGATCTGATGCACTTTGGAGCCCCTTTGCAAATATGTATTTGAAGTTTGATTGCTCTAGCATTAAATGTTTAGCAGATTTTTTAATTTCAATCTGTGTAATAGCCATAATCCAAATATGCTGTTTGCATATTTGCAAACTACAACATTTTGTGAAGAATTGGATCATCTTTGTTGGAGAAAAAGCGAAAAAGAGGTTTTGCATTATATTCAAAAAGGTATAAAACTATCAAGGCAGAAATCAAACTACTATATGCAATGGATTCATGCTGAGTGAAGGAATCTGAGGAAACAAATATGCTGGCTATGCAGTTCAGGGGTTATTGGCTAAATTGCAAAGTTGCTTGTTATATCGCCACTATCTGGCAAATGTTTTGGCTGAATAGTGGGGGAGATTTGAAACCTATCCACCAAGTTTAATTTCTGTGGGACTTACGGTCTCTGAGTCTGAGGCAGAAAAAGAAGAAATGGAGGAAAACTCCAAACAAAAACAATAGGGCTTGAACCTTAAATATGATTTGAGCTATGTTTACACAACATTAATGCTATACTATACTTGCATAGTGTGCAACAACTGGAAAATGTCTTTTTTTGCAAGGTTGTCTCTGAAAGCTTTTTTTTTATGTTAATACAGTATCATTTCAAGTTTGCTGGTATACAAACCAGTGAAGCAATACAACTGTTTCTTAGAGATTATTCAAAACATTGTGGGTGTCAGACGATGGCCTCAAGATAACCCTGGAGGTTCTGTGCACAAGTCAGCTGCACAGATTGTCGTGCGGTAAGGGACTTGTGCTTGTCTTCAGATGCTCAGAGAGTTGATGCCAGGTCCTCAGCAAAGGTTTACAAACTATGTTGCTGCTAGTAGTATGCAAACTATTGCACTTTTGGACTTTTCAGTGTTGCTAGGTGGTCCATTTTACTCACTCCAGTTGGCCGGTTTGAACTTCTAAAGTCTGTAATTTTCTCTTACAGTTAAACTATAAAGCCCGCGAACACTGACAAGTCCAAAAGTACAAGTAAAGTACATGGGTGGCGGAGCAGCTGGGTGGTGTAGTGATGATTAGGGAGAATGTCCTTCAGCCTGAAAGCCCTACTGAAGTGTCCTTGAGCAAAACACTGTATCCTACTAGCTGCAGGGGCGCTGTGCTGACCTCTGACCTCCCTGAGGAGGGGAGCGAGTGACACGACGGATTTCTCCTTGGGATGATCAGTAAAGAATCCCAGGAAAGCACTTAAGCTATGGCACTGCAGTATTTGTGTTTAGTTACTTTCCATATCCGAGTATAGCTATCCAGACTACAACTTGTGCAGACCGTGTTCAAAGTGTTCAAACCACCACAGAAACAAGTGCATCAATATCTTCAGACTCAACCACCATGGTTTTTACAACATCAGAACCCCCCAAAACAAGAGTGAGCCGTGGGAATATTTCTAAACTACACATAAAAACACACAAATGCACACACACAAACCACAAACACATATGCAAGTTATTCACATACACTGTCAAACACACACTCACACACACACACACACACACACAGCTATTAATTATTAAGACCACCAGTTTTCTTCCAGGAAGCGCATAATGCTGAATGCTGATCTATGTAGGAAATCTGAAAGGCTGCACTCATTTACGTCTCTATCTCTGTCTCTCTCTCTGTCTTTTAGATCTGTCTCTCTCTATCTCTGTCTTTTAGATCTGTCTCTCTCTATCTCTGTCTTTTAGATCTGTCTCTCTCTATCTCTGTCTTTTAGATCTGTCTCTCTCTGTCTTTTAGACCTGTCTCTCTCTCTCTCTCTCTCTCTCTCTCTGTCTTTTAGATCTGTCTCTCTCTATCTCTGTCTTTTAGATCTGTCTCTCTCTCTCTCTCTGTCTTTTAGATCTGTCTCTCTCTCTGTCTTTTAGATCTGTCTCTCTCTGTCTTTCTGCCTATTTTCTTTACTTCACTCTCTGTCACGACATCTTCCTCTCCTTTCTCACTCTGTCTTTTTCTGTCTCTCTCTGGATGAGGTGATGTTGGGTGATTCAGTTAAAACTGTAATTCAGATTATGTTTTTATTAAATGATAAAAACAAAACAAGTGTCTGGCTTACAGAAAACCCAATTTGTTGTTGTCCTTCTTTAATTCTACACCGCCACATATACAATATGGTACAAAATCTTGTAAATAGGAAATAGTTTCTGTTTGGCAGACATGCTCATCTTGTCATTATTTGTATAACAGAACTCCTACACTAGCAAAAGCAAGTCAAGTAAAAAAACAGATTAAAATAACTGTTTCATAAGTGAAAGTATAAATTAGTATGTAGCAAGCTATGGATTTAAAATAACCTGGATGCAGCCCAATGAATTGCTCATTTTTATTTCCACTCACATTTGCTTGTCAACAACATGACCATTCGAATTTTACAACTTTTCAAGGGACTGGCACGTCTGTCTCTGGTGCCGTTTTCCCTGAATTCACCGTCTACTACACTGTCAATCATCAGCCTCGCCCATTCCTTACCAATCACAGCAGCAACGAGTTGCTATACTTGCATGGGTACATATAAAAACGGCCTAATGGCATGCAGCCCGCAAATTCCAGGCAGAAAGCTTGTATACTCAAACTGCCTGCTCAGAGGAAACCACCGCCAGTCCCGGGAACTGTGAAATTCAAATGTGGTTAACAAGCGGGTGAACCAACGAGCCGAACCAAACAGGCCGCCGCAGAATTGACGCATCCCTGCTTCCTCCCTGTCTGTCTTTTCTGCACAACCCCGCAACCCCATCTCTCCTCCTGCCCCATCATGTGCTGATTGGAAAGAGAGAGAGAGAGAGAGAGGGAGAGAGAGAAGGTGACATGCCCCCCTCCATCCCCTCACCTACTCCTGCGACCCCCCCTTCCACCCCTCGCTCCTTGATTTGAGAGAGCAGAGAGGGGAGGTGACAGCCAACACGGGCCCTCGACAACCTTACCTCAGACCTTCCCGTGTTTATGGTTCACACAGGAGAGGAGGTGACAGGAGGCACATGGGTAAAAGCACTGCACACACATACAGGCACAAACACACACATACACACACACACATCTCTAATCTTCTCTTCAAATCACCCCCTATCAGCTACAGCAGCCTTCACTGCAAATTGCCCCCCTAGTGTGTGTGCGGGTGTGTGTGTGTGTGTGTGTGACTCAACCAGTGGTTTTGTCTCAGAACAGCATGTTCTATGTGACTCAGAATGACAGAGGGATGGCGGGCTCCACTGCTCATCCTTTTCACACACCAGGGCTTCTCTCCGTCTTGTACATTGGATAAGATCCATGTTGAATTTATAGTTCTATGCTACATATTCATTGTGGACATTTTTTTTGCCTGAAATTCATCATTCAATAGCTCTAAAATATTTTAAATCCAGTCTGTGAAAGTGGTATCAATTTGACAACTATGGACTTCTGTTACCTTCTATGTTTTGAAAGGCACCATCATTTCTTTATGCTATCAGTTATATTGTAAGAATGAATATCATTCTAAACAGTGGATATTTAATGTTGGAACTAAACTCTTCATATGAAGAGTAGTAGGTACAGTCTACGGTGCATAGTATGTTTTAAATTGACCTTGTAGCTTGTATGCCATGTCAGTATGTGCTGGAAAACTCATGTTTGCATGTTGTTGATCTGTCTCGGCACCAGTGTCGAGAAATATTCCGGTACATTTATAGTAATTGGCAATTAAAGTAATAACGGTGTAGGTGTAAATAATAACTAAAAAGACCATTAACGTTATATATGTTTATGATCACATGTAGGGTTAGGGATTACTCTACTAGATGTTACATGGCTAGGAATGCTAATAAAATTTTGGGGGTCAGGTTAGGGTGAGGTAGTGGCATATATTATTTAAATAGGGTTAGGGTCTTAAATCAAGTCCGGGGTTAATGTTGTAAGATTATAGGGTCAAGGTTATTTTGAATATGTTAAATAATTTAAGATACCATCACAAGGATGGCTACACCAATGCTTCTCCCAGACTACAGGCTCTTCATGGCATACACGATATATTTATTTCATGTAAATGTATCATTTGATGGTATTCACCGTCACATGTTGGTAAAGGATGGCTCCACCAGTGGTTCTTCTCACAGACTAGCGGTTCCTCATGGCTGAGTCTGTAGCCAGAATCACAACCAAACGACACCGTGGATCCAATGGAGAAATCCTGGCCATACCGAATACCGTTGACTGGGATGCCAGGGTCCAGGCAGGAGTAGCTGTCCACTGTAACGCCTGAAGAGAAAGAAAATGGGGTTAGATGTCTCACGATACGCACAGACCAAGCGCAACCATTCCAAGTTAAAAAGTCAAAAGTCATTGCATTTTATTGGGTGTGTTTTGGGGACAAGCAGCAGAACAAACTCTCAGTTTGTTTAACATTAATCTTAAACTTTTTCAACTTTCTTCATCACAGGCCTGGTTTGCATCCCCACCTATCCCATCATGCAATGCGCACACATTAATTTGCTTCTCATAGACAATGAATGGAGGTGAACTGATCACCTTGTGAAACCGTATCTGGTGTGCAGCGCTACGCCGGGACCAAACACACACAACTGTGACTGTAGTTAGGGACATAATGTGTACATTTCCACTCTATATGTATATTTAAGTATATTTGAATGCATGTACATGTATGAATATGCATAAAAATATTTGTTTCCAACTTACTTTCATATAATATCTTGAAGCCAGCGTTTGATCGGCTGTTATCAGTGGTAAACAGAAGATACAGGAAGTTGCTGCTGCTGAACAGGAACTGGGGCACCTGGGTTCCATTGAAGGAGCCAATCAGAGGAGACAGGAGGTTGGGCCCATCATGGAGCTCCAGGAAGTCATAACCCAACTCTGTCTGGAACCTGGGAGACAACAATGTAGGAATTCATGATTTTGTTGACCATTCATCAATCATTGATATACAATTTTATTTCAAAATCTTATATTTGGAAAAAACAGCTACTTGAAATTCAACAGTCGAGTTCTTCAAAAGCACAAATCATTCTATCGCAACACATAACTATTTTACAAGCAGCGGTCTTATAATGAGTCATAACTTTAATAGTAACCCATAATGTGCTTTAATGTCATGCTGGTAATCATTTTGTCAGAGTAGCTGTCAATTTTTCAAACAGTGGAATTCTTCTTTTGGAATAAAACTCTACATACATATATCTACTTTTAAAATAAGTATTAAATAAGGCAACACATGAACTAGCAAAAGTTAAGGGTTATGATTTTCAGACAATGTTGGCAATGTTGTGGAGTTCTTGGCATTCATATCTCAACACTGGCATGAGAAGCTGCTGACCAGGCAACATGCACATACTGCTGTTGTTGCAGAAAAAAATACCCCCAAAAACATGCAACTGCAATTTTGGTGTTTTTCTTTTTGGACTTGAATTGAGAGTTCACAAGGTCATTTAAGGGTTGAATCTGTTGGCCTTTTGGCACACGAAACCATTGTATAGTTACATGCGTGTCAATGTGGAAATAAGCATAATTCTCTTCAGTCCTGAAAATCTTAACGTTCTGCAGATACGTGTTTTTTGTCCAACAACAATGATCGGTTAACATGCTACAGAGAAAGAGGATGGGAAGTTTAAGGGGCTCGGTCTTAAATGATTTTCAAGCCTTGTAAAGTTTGTTGAGCCAGTATTGTTAACCGCACTTTACAATGAAATAAAGTTGAAACATAGACCCTTGAACCTATGAAAAGTGATTTTAAAGGATCCTCCAAGTTCTGTCTTCTATCACCAATTAACAGCTCAGGGAGTCTAATAGTCAGGCCAGCCATGATATAACCCAGCCTACCTGATCAATATATAACTCCCACAATTAATTTTATAGACTAAGATATCTAACTGATCCAGTTTCATTTTTTTCCATTCTTAACAAACCTCCATAAACTTTAAGCCTTAAATCTTAGCTTGTCAAAAGTAACTGATGGCGATTTTGATGAATCCTCAAGGTTCTGCCCATTCAGAGCTATGAGAGTCTTTATAATAACCAGAATCAAAGAATTATGCCACCCACCTGTCAAATGTGATTTTGATGGACCGTCCAGGTTCTGCTTCAATCACCCATTCACAGCTGAGAGAATCTTTATAGTAACCAGGCCAACCAGGGGACAAAATCACTCCACTAGGGGCCGAATAGTGGCCTCCACATGGGGCTGGAGAAGGAGAGGGAAAGAGAGAGAGAGAGAGGGAAGTGGGGGGAGACGCAGAGGACAAAAGTGAATGAGAAGGATGAGAGATGAGTTTGATATCAGTTGATCTGCCAAAAAAAAAACCCAAGTACCAGGGTTGTTGTCCAAAGAAGGTTGAGACCAAGTCAAAATCGAGACCAGAGCAAACTGAGTCCTATTCAAGACCAAGATACATGTCTTTCTAAATGTAAAAATAACGATTAGGGAGTTTTTCAGAATGAACAGAGACGTTGATCTATCAGCAAATCCACTCTGTATACCCTTCAACATCCAACTAGTGAATGTATAGAAATTGACAAAACAGACGTTTGAGTTACATACACAGGTTGAAATTGTTTGTAGTGCTGGGGAAATCAATAAAATTACCCATTTTTGAAATTTTTAGATAGGCAGGAAAAAGTCAAGTCTACATCCAATATTGAGTCAATTCAAAATACGCAAGAAACGGACTAGTCCAAGACATCAAAAAAGTGTTCTGAGACTGGACTCAAGGACTACAGACTGCCAGGTTTTAGCATTTTAGCAAAGGATGGTAAGTCGATTCTACTAGCGACTGGCATGTAGGCAGCTTGTCTACAGCTTGTATATACAGCTAAGTCTTCTTTGGTTGCTAAGACAGTAAACTGGCTGGTGAGAGTCTGAACTTAATTTAAAAAGTTTCATGCTCTGCTTTCACAGTTCAACAACGGTACGACATGGTTTCACAGCTCCAAACATGGCATCAAGCCAACCGCTCCTTGTGAACAAGCACACCGTTTAATGTCTTTCACTTTATGATCTTGAGTCCAGGCCACTCGCTTTGATTTGATTACTGTAAGTAAAAGCACAACTTAAAAGCATAAATAAAGCATAAATAAAGTAATTTTATATGCAACAAAGTCAGAGATGTACAGTATTTCCATTGTGGTCCTCATGATGTAAAGATGGAAAGGCAGGCTAGGCAAAATACAATTTACTTAAAAAAAATCAAGCACAGTCGTAATCGTAACACATCAACATAAGTGATAATTTATGACATGATGCCGAGTGTTATCACAAGCGCACACTATGCCGGAGCCATTCTTTTCAACTCTTCTTTTAAAATTGGTCTTGTTTCGTGTAACTTAGTGTCTGAAGTCAATTTGTTCCAGTCTATAGCTCCTGAGTACAAGTAAGTGGATTTTCCAACCAAGTAGTTAAATATAGGCACACATTAGCTACAATGGATCTGGGGCTATAAGACGCCCTACTTTTCCTTTATCAAAGGGAAAAATCTTTAGCATCATTATCGGCAGTAGCTATACTAGCAGTATCTTGTGTTAATAGTATCTGGTGTAGGAGTTATAGCTAAAGCAATGAGCGAGTAATATTAGTTATCTACTTTCCCACTATGGTTGATAGCTCAAATCTACATGACCTTTTCTCTGTACTGTGTTACTATTTAAAGTGTTGATTAGCTTCTGCAGCAATGCCACCACCACAAAGTCATACCCATTTATTTTACTTGGTTAACAAAGTGATTCTGATGTGATTCTATCCAGCTGACTGATGACAGTGTTATAGTGGCAGCGGATATTAGCTGCTATAGTTGTAGTCAAAGTCAGAGTGATGATAATAATTTAGCTTCTCTTCTAGGTTAATGGGGATACTTCACATGACTTTTGAAGGAGGTACGTGGCCACAGCTCCTTTTAGTTTTATAAGGATACGCCGCTATAGTAATTAAATCTCATATCTTCCTGATTCATATACAATGTTATTACCTTCACATTTACGTTAATAGGGCATCTCCACATGACTTTTCCCATGTCAAGCTGGCATGAAATGGTTTCACAGTCTTGAATAGTGTTATGCTATTAGTAGCTCTATTTGTTCGTTAGTAGCTGTGGCAGCAGTGCAATAGTTCCTTCCTTTGGTTAACAAGCCATCTCCACATCTCTTTTCCTCCGGCTGACAGGAGATAATTTCCACCCCCTGGGTCTTTATGCTATATGAATGATAATATCTTGGGTGACGTATATCAACCCGAGTTAATAATAATTTAATCAGTATTTACCTTCGCATTTAGGGATGGGCCCACTCCACATGACTTTTCCTCTTTCTAGCTGACAGGAGATGGTCTCGGTTCCTTGGGTTTTGATGAAACCGTCCTCGCAGACCACAGATATGGAGCTGCCGAGCTGGAAACTGTCTCCAAAACGGCGGGCGTTGATGGGAATGCCAGGGTCTGGACACTCATTATGGCCAAATGCTGGGAAAAAGATACAGGGAGACACAGATGTTATGAGGAAGATAGTGGAAACCGGGCACTCGCAGAGAGAGGCAGACACATAAAAGAGAAATGTTATAAGGGGATATGAGACGTATACTTTAAGGGCACTCACAGGCTACAGTTACACTTGTAATTTCAATGTGATTTTTGAGATCTAATCATATAGATCTATGACACCACATCTTTTGAGCGTTCTCACTTGGCCCGGGAATGTCTGTTACCTGTCTCCTGTGGCTGCTATATCTTTCTGCTCTGCCTTGCTATCTCTTTGCTCATATGCTCACTGCTCATTCTGTATGTGCAGTGTGCCTGGATTGGATCTAAACGATGTAAACTTCTGATTAAAATGCATGCAAGTCTGCCTGCTTCAGGGTGTGGCCTGGCTCATCGGATTATAAGGACAGTAAAATCCAATTTGGGAATGACCAGATCTGCCAGTCTGGTGTGATCAGATAGAAATGTGTTGCTATATCCACAAAGAAACTCAGATAGACACAGATGAGTGACGTTATGAAGGGAAATCAGAGATCTACTGCAAGGGAACTTATGGACAGACACATATAAGAGACATGAGTGATGTTATGCTCACTCACTGTGGCCAAAGGCTGTTAAAAGAGACAGAGACGCACACACAGACACACACACACACACACACACACACACAGACACAGACACACACACACGCACACACACACCAGTCCCCCCTTAAGGCCAAAACAATGATGGATTTGTCTGACATTTACTGATGTGTCCTTTACCTAACATTAACAACACATTTAGAAACTCTGTGAGTGTGTGCGTGTGTGTGCACATTTGTTTATGTGTCCAATGGACTAAAGAGAAATCCATTACGATTTAAAGAGCATTAATGTCATGAAGATTATTAATTAAAAGCTAACAGAAGCCATACATAATGTAGAGAAGCGTGAAAACACTAAATTTACATCCCACACCATAATCTGCAGTTGTCTACACAGCTGCCAACCAGAAAACTCAGTGAACTCTGAATTATTGGTAATATCTATGTAAATGGGTAAACCACAGACTTATGTAAATCTGTATATGTACAGCCATCCTAGTGCAAAATTAATTTTATTTATTATTATTAATAATAATAATTTATTTCAGAGATAAACTTTTTTTTGTTCAAAATCAAAGATGCTCTATCATTTATTTAATCAAAATTCATTTAATCTATTTTTTATTTATTTTATATTCTTCATTACCTTTTTTACTTTTGTTCTGCAACCTACACCTCTATTCTTAGCTGCTGTAACGACCCAATTTCCCCTCTGGGATCAATACAGTTCATCTTATCCAGAACGACTCATTGTGGTTTTGAAGCCTCCAGTCTGATCACTGCCTGTTAGTGTATTCAAAGACCTTCATTCTGAAATCAGACCTCCACCATTTGAAAATAAATAAATAAATAAATAAATAAAATCACAGTTACTGATACAAAGTGATTGTTGGCATGAAAGCAAAGCAGGTCATAAGCAACTGTTTACCAGCCTTCTTAAGACCTTTGCTTACAAAACTTGTTTTATTTCAAAGTTAGAATAAACTTTTTTTTTATTCTTTTTTTTCCAATATTGACTGATGAATTTTAGGTAGCAAAATCTTTTTCCAATACGGACAGATATGGTGTTTTAGAATGAAACCCCTCATCTGCACCTGACGTCTCATATGAGCAATAGAGGTCTGGGCTTGAATCATGCATAAAATATGGCGAAAAGTCATATACAGTATATGAGAAGTGCTGCGTTATGACTGCTGCAAAATGGATTCAGAGGGGAGCCGTAGCTTCAAAAGAGAACAAAGCCTCGGAGTTTTCTGCATTATTCTGCAGCATAAGAAAACAAACATGACTATAAATGATAGTTCTTTCTCCTGTCGGGAGCGTGTGTTGAACTTCAATTTGTCAGAAAAATTGCTCAAATCCTAGCCATATATATTATCAGTATACTGTATTAAGGTGTTGAGTATACATAGTGTAGGTGTGTAAATCATATAAAAGTCTGCAGTGTATTAACTCTATCTTTTCAACAGAAAACACCTCGATGTGAGTGCAGCACTTTTGGAAATGTATGGATCATTCCTAACTAAAATGGCGATTATTAGACATTATTAGGGATTTATCAAGCCTTTCTGCAGATAAAATGTTCACCAAAATCCTTCACTTTCAGCACCTAGATAGATAAATAACATACTGCTATAAGTGATGTTAAATCCTCTTCCCGACATGGAGTGATCGGCTTGAAACTCCAGCCTCAGCGTGTTGGTATTGGACGTCAGATGGGACGGATTCTCGGCTCCGGAGAACCGCCCGATGACCAGGGCGTCATTTGTCTCGCCATCTTTCACCGTTAGGGAGTCGTAGGGTGCCTCTAGGTCAAAGTCATTAAACGCCAAGTGGATTCTGGAGCCCGGGTCTGATTGGATGAGCCAGACGCAGTTCATGTTGTTCCCATAACCTTCTGGGTAATCTGGGGAGAGGACGGTTCCTGAGGGGGCTGTGAAGTTGGACATACAGGGGACTGGGGCGAGAGTAGAAATAGAGAAAGGCAGACACAGAGGCAGAAAGACAGAGCGATAGATGGATAGATAGATAGATAGATGGAATTAGAGAGAGAGAGACAGACAGAAAAAGAAAAAGAGATTCAGAGAGGAGAGGGGAGAGAAGGGGAAGAGGGAGATTTTCGGTTAAATATTCATCTCCATAGCATCATCGGTCATCAGCCCCTCCAGGCCATAATAATCTCTGTACCGTCTCCATGGCGACAGGTCAGACTGAATGATGTCAACATCAGAGCAGAGCAGATGCCATGATTTTTATTTTAATTTATTTTATTCATCGTAATTGCATCCTCTATGGCCATATCCCTCGGAAAATCACCTATGAATTTGAAACCCACAAAGTTGGTCTCCCATTCATTGAGAATGGAGCAGCTCTAGGTTTTGTCTCTTGGAGAAATCATAGAATAGATTAGATCATAGAGTTGATTGGTTTCTAACATTGTGTGAGAGTTGAAACTGACTTGACTGAAACTGATAGCACTGTCTCAGAGGGCTTGTGTTCTTGTTCGGGGGCCATTTTCCCTTTGAAACCCGCATATGTAATTGCAGTAAGACACTCTGCTTAAACAGTGACTATGATTACCTGCATGGAGAATTTCATGCTTAATCTACACTACAATTTACAATGTCACAGTACTACTTCGATATCACTGTACAAGGGTTACTGTGACATGATAACATCTAACTCCTTTCACTTCTAGTTTTACCCACAAAAGTGTCTGCACAAACTTACAGAATTATCAGTACATATTACTGTAATGTCAAGAAGAAAGCATGGCAGTGAGCAGTAGTTGCTGTTGCTACTGGGATCATCATTTCTTTCCCCTGTATTACAAGTAACCTACCATTGCTCAGTCAAACAGGGCAAACCGTTCTGAGGGCGGGACACCACAGCTGAACAAGAATATTTTATGAATTGGTTTATTCATATTAACAGGATATCAAAGGCTCATGTAAACAGCTAAACCTGAATAAGACCTTAACACCTAAACAACAAGAGCCTGATAAATAGGCTATTCCATGTGCGGCGTGAAGACCCGAGGAATGCTGACATAAGGATTAAATCAGTATTCATGAGTGCGCCAGGTAGCTGTTACGAAACTCTTGTTCTGGCATTATGAATGAGTTTATGTAAAGCGTCACTGAAAAGAAACACAAGATTTGTGTTGTACCGAGCTGCACTCAATGACGTGCTGGAAATGATGATTTTTAAGAGTGTAAATTGAAGCTTGGCTTTTAGAAAGTAGAGTTTAAGGGAACACATGGTCACACAGGAGTTTGGTGAGCTTGTCCTCCATAATGAATGACCTTAATTCCTAAGAAATTTAGATGAACAAGGTTCTGCAAATTCTAGGCTATTAAAGACTCTGGTGAAGTAGTTACAGACTCAGTTTTCAATGTGTGCATGTCTAGTTTGCGGCCATTTAAATCTATCACTCCTAGCTGCACTAAATGAATACACACTGACGCTGACAATTCAATTAAAACATCATTTTCCAGACTTTGATGATTTGAGCAGTTGCCTAGCCCTAATAATTATTTTCTAAAACTTACAGACAGAGATGGGGATGTTGGCTGACCTTTGGTTGTCTATTATAATATATTAGTAGGTTATTTGTTAGTAATAAATATATGTAATACTTACACAGAGGCACTATTGGCCCTACTTGGTGATTATAGGATAATATTAGATGATGTATTAGTAATACATTTAGATAATATTCAGACAAGATGTTGGGCCATAAATATCTGGTGATTATAGTATGATATTAGCTGATTATAAATGATAGATATAATTTAATAGATGAGATGTTGCCTGACCATTAGTTGGTGATTGTAGTATGATATTAGCTGATTATGAGTAATACACATTTTTTAATACTTACATATGCATATGGGGATGTTTGCCGACCACTGGTTGTTGTCTTGACAGGAAATAGTTTTCTCTCCAATCAGCTCGAAGCCAAACTGACACTCAAACCTCAGGATCCCTCCATTGGAAAAGCTGTCGCCTTCTCTTATTCCATAGAGAGGGGTTCCAGGGTCGCCACAGCTCTCTTTGTCTATTTCTGTAAACACACAACATCATACAGAGACATTATCATCTGTACAGACCTGGCCCAGTGACCCATTATAACCTTAATCCTAGCAAGATAAACCTAACTTCAGAAAACGCCTTTTCCATATGATGGCCTATCTGAGTCACGGAAGGTGTTTAAATCTCTGAACAAATAAAGGATGAACATATTGCTAACTATAGTATTATAAGTATTATGTAAGGGGTAATAGTCCTAAAACAGGCTACAGGCTACTGTTATGCTAGCAAGTCTTACTGTCACTAACATTGTTTATGGTTGGTAATCAGTGAACATTATTTGACAGTATGGTAACCATTGCATTGTTCCAAAAACAGAGTCAGCATCATTTTCACAAACAAATGTCTGCTGATGTGTGAAAAGGAAACTTATACCAAGTATAGAGAACTGATGTCAATCTCCTTGAACCTTAACCATCCAACATTTGTATCCTAGGTGTCCACTTATACAGTAAGTCTAATGAAATTGATTGACACCCCTTCTGCCAATCAGAATCGAATATTCTCCTTGGCCATCGTACAATAAAAGAAACTGTAGAATCTGTATGTAGAATGTAGAATGTCTGTATGTTCACACAGGAAGTGAGGCAAAATTTTGTCTCGCTTTATTTGAGTTTGATCACTTGAGGCAATGAGACAATGTAGATCGCTCGAAACTATACTTAAGCATTATATTTTTTTATTCAGTCATACTTGCATTAATATCCTTATGAGCCAGGCTTGGCAGCCGACTCATCCGCAGCGTCTTGTGGGGAATCTAGCTTTTAAAAACTTCTTTGCAGACTTCAGTGGTGAGTGTTATTGGTCACAAATACCCAGTGGTCATTTTTCCTGCTCTAAATACCAGGTTGTGCTACAGTGAGCTCATCATCCATTTTGGAAAGAAATTTACATCAGACTGGATAGTCCCACTTGAAGCTCAATGGCTTTCGCTTTAGGTGAATTTCTCGAACGCCTCTCTGCATCAGTTCTCGCAGCCCAGAGCAGATTTGCATCCATCTCATTCTGTTCACCACTGACTTTGCAAGCATTCGTGCCGCCTCTGAAGTTTTTTTCACATTCGGTCTGAACGTAGGGTAAGAGCCTTCTCTGATTCCATATGAGGCTGCTACTGTGTCACCATAATTCTCTTTACAATTTTCTATACGGTATCTCTGAAAATATATCTTCTCTTTCTCCTCTGCCCTCCACTCTTCCTCTTCTCTCCACTCTTTTCCTTTCATCTCCTCTCTTTCCCTCTCCTTTCCTCTCCTCTCTCTCTTCTATTTTCGGTATTATTTACAGGAGTGGCCCATGGCAGGAAGCAAAGGTGTGTGGTATGTGTGTGTGTTTCACTGTGTGTGTGTGTGTGTTTTGTGTGTGTGCGTGAGTGTGTGTGTATGTGTGTGTGTGCTTGTGTGCGTGAGTGCGTGTGCGCGTTTGTGATGTATTGCATTAATTTCCATCATGACATCGTCTTTATGAGACCCACAGACTCAACCAATCACAGCCTGCCTAACACACACACACACACACACACACACACAAACACACACCTAGCAGAAGAATGGAGAACAAATTGCTTTGGAGAGCGAACAGGCGAACTGTCGGAACATTCCTATACTACTCTTCACACACACATATACACACACTAATACATGCACCCACCACACACACACACACACACACGCTCATACAGTGTGAAACCCACATTTAAACACATAACACCACACACACTACACACAAACACATAGACACAGACAGACACACACATCCACACTCTCTCTCTCTCCCAGCCCCACACACACTTCTCTCTCTCTCTCTCTCTCTCTCTCTCACACACACACACACATATGAATAATCCTATTGTGTTTGTACCAACAAGGTTGACAGAATCACAAAGGGGATTACACTCCTCAGTGTGTGTATGTGTGTGTGTGTGTGAGAGAGAGAGAGAGAGAGAAAGAGAGAGGAGAGAGAGAGAGAGAGAGAGAGTGTGTGTGTGTGTGTGTTTGTGCGTGCACGTTCAATATTATGTTTGTGATTGCACATTGAGCTCCATTCCATTCTGTTCTATAATATTCCATCATGTTCACACAATATTGTCTATGGGAATACATATATGCACACACACACACACACACACACACACACACATACACACATACACACAAATGGCCTAAATGCGCTGAGATCTAAAGGGAATAAGGTGATAGATTTTGGGGGATAATGAGATTGGAGAAAAAGCATATTGGCTGTTTCTCTTTTGCAACTGTTGTGAAATAGATTTTACAGCGAGGTTGCTCATAGTGATCGAATGCTTAATGTAAATGTGTAGAGCGGTATGAACAGTCTGCTATCTGTCGTATGTCTGAAGCTGTCGCCTTGAACTGCATGCAACATCCTGTCGTCCCTGCACTTTATTTTCAATATGTTCCCATACCAAGTCACATTAAATAAACACACTAAGACACATCAGCTGAATAATGTAAAGTAACTAAAATGACCAAGGAAGCAGGGGAACTGGGCGGATAGTCTATCATGCACAGCTGAGCAGGTTTACAGCACATGGAAGAAATAACTATTTCAGCTTGTGGCTGCCTGAATCTGCGACCTGAAGGAAATGGCTCAAATTGACTTGTTGTGAACACTGTAGACATCAGTGAGGATGGTCTGCTGGATGAAAATGAACAAATTTTACACATAACATAATAGAACATAATACTGCTGTTTTTTTCTCGCTCAGGTTCCAAACCTGGCACTGAGGAGTTAGAGAGGATTGATTGGATAAAAGATGTGCAGAACTGAGACATCAATTTTCTGTTCTCATTAAAAAAATACAATCTCTGTTGGCCCTTCTTACAAAAAGTGCACATAATAAGATCAAGGATAATTTTACAGTCAATGATAGGTCCCAACTGTTTGTAACTCTCTATAAATTAGACATTCTGACCACTGATATTAGTTACAGAGGCAGGACTGTCTTTTATTTGGACAGAAATGCTTTGCAACACCACTGCAGAAACTCCTCGACCACAGGCCCATGTCTCATGATCTTGTAACAGGCTTGTGCACACCACATCATCAGTGAATTTCAGGATGTGTCTGCCTTCACAGTGTCTCCTGCAATCATCCGTGTAGAGAATGTACAGGAGAAGACGGGGCACGTCTGTGAGGTGAGAGGCTGGAAGTGCTGCTCAGACATTACCCCATTTCCCCTCACCATCTGAGAACAGCATGTCAGAAAATCCAAAATCCAGTGTGTAAAATTGCACTTCTAAAATAACATGAGTGAGCACTTCACTGGCCAAAATATGCGACTGTATTGTATCGAAACAGAAGAAGAAACAGCAAAAAAGCCTTGCATGAGTTCTTAGACTCTCCGTATTTCTGTACAGATAAATTAAGGTTACAGCAGCATCTTCCCAACCCTCTCTTAGTCCTATAGGAAAACTGCATGGGGTCTAATGAGCTCTCAACCATCTGGAGCTCTTTCTTAATGAGCCTTTCAAATGACTTCATGACCAGTGAGATCCAAAATGGCATCTCATTTTGTGTGTATTTAGTCAATCCCTGCCTCTTTATCTCTTTCTTTTTTAGGGAGATTTCTGACTCGTGTTTGAACCCCATTATTAGGAAGCTGCTGATGAGGTGTCAAATGACCATCACTCAAAACAGGACTCGGGCCAATTCTTCAATCAGTCGCCGTGACAACTCGATTTCACCATGCATGATTTGCAATGTATGGAATATATTATAAAGTCCTAACGAGAGAAACAATCCATTCTGTACAATGAAACTTGACTGAATGAAGCACAGCGATGTGTTTCAGTATCAATTTCACTGGTGGCTACGACAGGACTGAATATTACATGAGTCAATAATTCATGACTAGAAAATGAAATGCTGTTTACAGTTTTGTGATTAAGTAAGCCCTGCCCCTCACAAGTACCCTCATACACACATACACACACACACACACACACACATACGCATACAAGCAAAAACGTCCGACTTTGGCTCACCATCCCAATACTAAGGTTATTGACTGTAAAATGGAACCACATCGCTGGTTATGTTGTGAATGAATATTTCATGAGTTCATATTTCATGGTGTTTCAGCTCCTGTGAATGAAATGCTGTTTAGTGCTGTATGATTAAATAAGTCCTGTTCCGAACCTGGACCTCAGTAACACACAGACACACACACACACGCAAGCACCTGCGCATACACACACACAGGGAAAGTCACACAGACACAACCAGACGCACACAAATGCAGGCAAACACACTGAGAAACACATAGACATACACACACACACACACACACACACACACACACATATATGTACAAATACACACATACTGTACACACACAGCTACACAGTTGGAAAAACAGACTCTCTCTGTTCTGTCTCACAGTTTCTCTCCCCACACACACACACACACACACACACACACACACACACACACACACGCAGAGCCGTCCAACCAGGGGTCAATTGTGCTGTAAAAACCCACCTTGACATCTTTCCATTCCTATAAAATACATCACATATTAAAAACCATAAAAAACAGATGAAAAATCTAAAATAAAATCTCAAAAGTAAGAGCTGACATTATGACTTGGTGATGGAATACCACTGAAGAGAGGAAGAGAGAAGAGAGGAGAAGAGAAGGAGAAAGAGGCAGAGAGGAAAAGAGAAAAAGAGAGAAAAAGTGGCAATAAGAGAAGAGAAGAGAAGAGAAGAGAAAACAAGAGAAAAGAGGCTAAGAGAGGGTGGAAAGGAAGGGAAAAAGTGGCAATGCAATGACAGAAGAGAAGAAAAGAGAAGATAAGAGAAGAGAAGAGAAAAGAGGCAAAGAGAGGATGGAATAGAAGAGAAAAAGTGGCAAAGCAATGAGAAGAGAAGAGAAAAGAGAAGAGAAGAGAGGAGAAGAGAGGAGAAGAGAAGAGAAGAGACGAAGAGAAGAGAAGAGAAGAGAAGAGAAGAGAAGAGAAGAGACGAAGAGAAGAGAAGAGAAGAGAAGAGACGAAGAGAAGAAGAGAAGAGAAGAGAAGAGAAGAGAAGAATGCATGGGGAAGAAGGAAGAAGAAATCAGATCAGAGCTGAAGCGTCTGAACAGCCTTGGAGGCTATTTTGATTTCAGTCACTTTATAATTGGGCAAAATAACAGATCAAACCCCTGCAGTTGTTGCAGCTCCACCCAAGAGTTACCCACATATTATATTTTATTAGCCAAAATAAACATGCTGTTATCATACTGTGTCTCTGAATGCTATAGGGGCCACCTTACTGAGAAACACAGCTCAATCAATTATGCATGCTGTGTTGTCTCTTGCAGCGTTATATAAATGATTCTGGTGGTATAGTATATTTTGTTAAGCACATGAAATGAGGAATGGTCTCAAAACGTAATCACACTAAACCACTGGTATCAATCATGCCATACTGACCAGTCCTGACTGGAGCGGTTCAGGTGGATTGACATCTGAATAATATGTGTTGTTATTCAAACCAAATGGCTGGCTTCATAAAACACGGAGCACACAAAACAGTCCATCTCGCAGTTTATCTCAATAAGTAATGTACAATTTTCTTCACCAGCCATTTTCCTGGTCAAAATGAGGCTTTGCAGTGTAGCAGGGGATTGAGGGCAGGGAAATGTGCACCTGTGCCTGTTTCAATTGGCAGGAATCAGTTGTTACTCCTAAGTGGAACAGAAGGTTTCCTCTGTGTGGTGTGTTGAATCCTGCACTGACTCAATTGGCAGCTGCCTCATTTAAAATATAGCAGGTGGAGGTGGTGCTCTGAAATCGCGCTCTGAAGAGGCCCTTTAAAGCCGAACCTCCAGTGATCTCGCAAACAATCTGAGCACGCTTTGCAAGCAAATCATTGATTTACTAGGCAAAATATGAGTAACAGCTGATTCCTGCCAATTGAAACAGATGCACATAGCACTGCCCTTACTCCCCTGCTATACACCCAAGAAAAAGCCCTGTGCATATATTGTACTGTGAGAATTAAGTGATTCTAACTCTTAAGTCTGTTTTGTGCATCTTGTGTGCTCTGTGGTTTATGAAGCTAGCCGTATTCAGTTTGAATAATAACACATATTATTCACATTTATAACCTATGTTATTCATTCCAGAGACAATAAGCTGTAAATACCATTTATGTGCTGTGTTTTATGAGGCTAGCTATTCAAAACTAACTCATATAATGCACATTTACAGACATTATGTGAACATACATATAAGGCTATGACAAAATAATAATTGCAGTCATTCCTGAGAAAATAAACTGGAAAAAAGGTTCATATACACTCCATGCGTGTGCTCCATGTTTTATGATACCAGCCTTTCTCAACTGATCCATATAATGCATGTAATATGTGTCTGTTGCCCAACATAACATATATAATAATGAAAGCTCAGATAAAGGCAAGGACAATATCATATTTTATTAATAATAAATAATTTAAAAAAAACAGATTATTTTTCGAAAATAAATGAGATTATTAAGAGTTTCTTCTATTTACAAACCAAACACAAAGTTTAAGTCAGACATTATGCTGTAAAACTGATATCACACTGAGAAACCCTGACATGCATTCATGCATTCAACATCTTATCTCATTCATTTCAGAGAAAATGAATGGAAATTATTAAGACTGTTTTTATTGTTGCCAAACTAAACCCATAAAGCAAATATAAGGCTGATATTACGCTATTAAAGTACATAGATATAACACTGTGCTGTCTCACACACACACACACACACACACACACACACACACAGATATATTATGCTCTGAAACCTCAATGCTACCACTTTATGGACTGTGCAGAGATATATAAGGTTATGATAAATTCATTTATTCATAGAGCGGAGAGAAACTCACTGAAACTTTAATGTAAACGACTTTGTCGATAATGTTGCGCTGCTCCCTTAAATCTGTAGCTATGACATGTTGTGGTTGAGGTAGACTGAAAGATTGCTGTACAGACAGTCTGGACTGCCGTGTGCGAGTGTGTGTGTGTGTGTGTGTGTGTGTGTGTGTGTGGTGTGTGATTTGTATGCCTTGCTTCAGGGAGCGGAGTCAAAGAGTTGCCAGGTTGGTGACCTTGGCTTTAATAATAGATGAATGGTGACAAGAAAAGAGGGGGGCAGAGAGACAGAGAAAAGTAGAAACAAAAAGGGAGACGGAGAACGGCAGAGTGAGAAACAAAAAGAGAGAGACACATCGTCTGGTAGAGTGAGAGACTAAGACAAAGAGAGAATGGTGGGGGTGGACTGAGAGAGAGGAAGGGAAGCAGGGAGAGAACAACTGAAAGAGTGAAAGAATGAGAAAAATAGAATTGAGAGAAAAAATGGAGAGAAGTGAGAAAGAAGTGAAAGAGAGTATAAGGGGATAGAGAGAGGGAAATAATAAGGAGAAAAACTGGGACTGAGAGAGAGAGCGAGAGAGAGAGAGAGAGAGAGAGAGAGAGAGAGAGAATGTGAGGAGTGAAAGAGGTGAGTGACTTGTTGGTAGAGCTCTGTTGGCTCACTGATGGAAGACCTGTCTAACACTCACACTCACACTCACACACACACACACATTGTGTAGTGCATCAGTGACTTTGCAGCAAGGCTAGAGTTACTGATAATGTTTATATTTCATGGCCAAGGTCTATGGCTTATGGCTTTAAGAACACACAGACACACACACACACTCTCTCCTCTCTCTTTCTCACACATACACACACACTTTCACATGCGTCACACACTAGTACCACAGGCACCCACCTTTACATTAAATCTTGTACCTGATGGAGCCAACACACATGGAGACAAACACATTCATCTTGCACTGAGTATTGATAGAATTTTTCCTCGGTATTTGGGTTGGAGTGAGAAAGTCAGATTTAAGGATATTTACATCCAGGTGAAAATTTTCTACAGGGCTTTTTTCTGCAGGGTCTGCAAATTTAAGGATCCCAAAACTATTTAGGGAGATAGAGTATAGGCTTTAGGCTATAACAGGATACTCATTTTTAGTAAATTGTGAAAAATTTTAAGTTTGCAACCAGTGAGCACAACCAACAAACTCAGCGAGACTTGTTTTTTGCATTTGGTTATTTCTCTATAGGATAAATGTAAATGTAGACTAGATTCTGGTCTCAGTTATTCTGGTGTGGTATGGAATAGACCTATAGAGACTGCTAAATCCCTGCAAACCAAAGAGGAGCCTCAAACCATTGTGCCTCTGCAATGGCGCCTCATTATAGGCACGGATGACTTTATATGGTGTTTCTCCTCATTAAGTTTCCTATTGATTAGTATGGGGAAATTACTCAGCAGAAATGAATGAAGAGATCCATAGCTACTGTAGAGCCCCTAAGCAGGTGCCTGAGGATTTCAAGGTGGTTTGACACCTTAACATGCAGTTCTTCACTGTTCATGTATTCCAGACTACACCAGAGTGATTTAGAGGATAGTTCATAGTTCTCAAAAGAAATAAATGAAACACAAGAATGCTGTATTGTTGCCTGCTGGAGTACCTAAAATTAAGATAAATAGATTTGTGGCATTTAGCAGGTGCAGGCTTTTAAAACTGGTTGCATGTTAAGGAGTTTTGATGACACACTACATATGACTACTACCCTTTAATGACATCTTTGTCTGTTCAAATAGTTTTGGCATTAAACTGTTATGCTGCAGTTCTTAAAATATGCTTCAGTCATGGATAAAGAAATACCCTTAAATTGAAACTGACAGTCTGTACTTATAGTCACTTTTTTAGTCACTGTATCATTTGAAATTCAAAGAGAAATTCAAAGAGTAAAGGGCAAAAACATAAAAAATAAAAAAATAAAAAAATGTGTCACTGTCCAACCACTTTTGGAACTCACTGCATTACAGGATTCTGTGCCTGTGACCTCATTATAACAATAAATCCAAGGATTATGACATTAAATAGAGGCGCAGAAAGTTCATTTCTGCAGCAAAAGCATACTTTTTTGTGTTTCATGGACTGTATTAAAATTTGCTGAAGAGTTCTACATCAGCGACATAGTACATCTATCAAAAATCAGAGAGAACTATGGAAAAGGTCAATATTTTTAAGTAGAGCAGAAGCTGAATAAGGCTTAATAGACAAAAAATAATATTCTTTATTGATAATCTATTGAAAGAAATAGAAGTAGAAAGAAAAGGCATCGCTAGCCGATCATTTGTTGTTAAAATCAGCCAATAAACCAATAGAGGAATGCGCTCTAAAAAAAAAAGTTTTACATTTTGAAAATCTAGATTAAAAAAAACAAAACATAAGCTTATTTCATTCAAGAGACTCTTCATTTTTTTTTTAGGGATTTAGCCGAGGCTGCACTACATTTAGTCTGACAGACTGATCAACAGGAGTCATCCTTTAATTGGAAGTGTATTCCAGTAAAAAATCAAGAAGCCAAACTCCATCAGGTTTCAGAGAGTCAGAGCACCAAGCTCCTCTCCTCCAAAGACAGTGGAGAAAACAGACAAGGACAAATCCTTCACCAGACCACCCAGACTTCATGCCAGTCTGTTGGGGAGAGACTCCCAAAGTCTCCCAAACCCCTGCCAGTGCAAGAAGAAGACAGTGTTTATGGGTAGACCTGCACCCAGGTGGGTCAGGAATAGCAAACAGCAAACAAAACCATCTGTTTGCTTGATGTAAGAGGGCTGCTGGGCTGAATGAGGGTGACCTGCCATCAGCCAAATGCTCCTGTGGTTCAACACACACACGCACACACACACGTGCGCTGACATTATCCTAAGAACTGCCTGTCCTTTGCATACATTTTTTCAATAAAAGAATCAGTGTCATCACTTTAATCATTTGCTCAAGGAACTTAACGGTCCGTGCCAAAGGCAATTGCTCCAAGTCGTCCCATGTCGAATACACATAGAATCTATTTCAGTTTCCCAAGGAGTTTAGGTTTAAGTCAGTCCTGACTGTTTGGCAAATGGAGTCCACATGTTACAGTGCAGTGCAGAACATACAGACAGGCCTCCTAGTCTGTAGAGTGTGGTGGAGTGCAGCACATGCAAGATGTCCCTGGGTCTATAAACATAGTTGGACACGACAACGCTTACTAAAAACTTCAGTGTCCCATTTTTATGTTTGAAGGTCTGTTCACGGCCCCTTCACACACATACACACACACACTTGCTTATTACTTACCTTTATAGTTGATCTTAAATCCTATAGACCCGACACTCTCATCTGACTGTAGGTGAAGCCACATCTGGTGGGTCATACTAACAATCAGGTCAGGAACGAAGCTACCCGATAGTCTGCAACACAGATGACATTATCATTGGATCACTGTTATTATCATTACCATCATCAAAATGATCATTTTCATCACTCTAATCATGATCATAATCAAATTCTCAAGTGCTATGGTGAGTGTGAACAAATTGCTGGAGCATACTGTGCTGGAGTGGAACACTTTCACTATTTTGGTTTCAGAACAGTGCTTCGGGAAAAGCAACACACTATCTGGCTTTTTTCAAACTGCCAGCGCCTTTGAGACATGAAAGTTAACAGGAAGCGGCCGCAAAGTGGATGGAAAGCAGCCGCTTTGGAAAGGCGCTGCGCCTGTTATCCTTTTAGGCAGATCAGAGCGCTTTCGAAAGTTGACAACAGTTCATCTTTTTAGTGGAGCACACATGATGTGGACTGCTTTTATGATCTGACTAATCACAACAAAGAAGACGCGGGGTTTCACGCTATGTTGGCAGCTGACAGCATACAACCAGAATGAACATGGAGAAAGTACTGAGAGAAAAGTTGGTACTAGTTTTTACTGTGATCATAGACTCAGTGTGGAGCATGTTGGCTGTGTTGGGAAGTTTCTGGTAAGTGTTTGAGAGATTGACATTAGTACTGTTGTTCATAGTGGCAGCTGGTCAATATGGAAACAAACGGTGTGTTGCACAACCTGCTTTTTCAAATTATCAGCTCAAAATGCAGTTATGGCAATGTTTTTTTTTACCAAAAAAAAACTGTGAATGTACCTTTAGGCAGCATGATTACTTGACATAACTTTCAGGAGTTTATATTACAATAGATAGATAGATATATAGATAGATATATATATAGATAGATAGATAGATAGATAGATAGATAGATAGATAGATAGATAGATAGATAGATAGATAGATAGATAGATAGATAAGATCACCAGACCTGGGTCTGGTAATATTTGCACATAATAATTAGTGTTTGTTTTAGCCTGCTAGGCGTACCAGATGGATGGGGTTTACAGCATCAGGACAATTCAGATAGTGTTAAGTAAGCAGCCAATCACAGATGCATATAGCCTACTGCATTGACTTTCACAATATTTAAAGGTGATTGTGGAAACTTTCTGGCTCCCATTAATCTCTAGGCAGGAGTAATCAGACAGGCTACTGCTTATTGTTTGCCCACAGGAGAGCCAAGGCTTCAGCGGGGTTTATTTTGGGCTTTTGAAGTGCTCACACCTCAGGCTTCTAGCTGTTTTACTCCCTAGACTTTTCTGCTTCTAGCTTTTGTTTTAGGAGATAGATAGGATTTGATAATGATGAATGCAGTTTAGCTCTGCATTCAAAAAAATATATATAATAACACACAGTGCTGTCCTTTTCCTTTCATCTTGATAGATGTTTTAGTGTAGCAGGAAAAAGGAGAATTCGACTAGCTCTTTTTTGTCTGAGGGCGATGCCTTTTGATTGTGTGCAGTCTGATTGTGGATACAAACCAAAGCTTTGATTAGAAGTTCAAAACATCAGCGGCACCCTTTTGCCATTGGAAAGCCCTTCAGTCACATTGTGCAGACTGTAATTACAATTTGCAATAAGAATTGGACCCAGACTTACCTTTACAACTGTGGGGTAAGTTGTTAGTGTAGTCAGATAAAATCAACAGATATAAAGAAGGGATAGGATAAGATCTAGGATTTCCAACCTCTCATTCACAGTTCAATCATATAGTTTTTAGATAGAAAGGTTGGTATAATACTTACACTTGCAGTATAGTGGTAGGATCTCCCACCTCTCCTCCGTCTCCTATGGTCAGAGTATCGTAGGCTATCTCCAGGTCGAACTCTTCAAAGTTGATCTGGATTACCTACAACACACACACAAACACACCCATTAATTTCAGTTTTATGGGTCAGAGTATTATAAGAAATTTCCAGGGCAACCTCATCAAAGTTGATCTGGATCACTCAAATTTAGATTTAGAATTAAAGTTAGGGCTACTGACCGATACCCACAACAGAGAAAAACAAAAGAGCGAGGTATTGAAGCCTTAACTGATCTAGCTGTGCTGCAGTGTGGGTGACACTAACCTCTGACCTCTCTGGAAATCAAGATGACAAGAAAGACTACATCAAAATGAGGCTTGCCTCCCTCAGTTTAACACAGAGGTCTCAAACGTTTTTCATGCCACAAACCACCAAATAGACAAACATTAAGACCCACAGACCCCAACAAATTATCCTCGGATCCCAGTTTATTATAAGGAGTAGGACTATGCTATGATGCTATAGTTGGGCTACATTTGTCAATATGTACACAGAAATTTATTGATTGGATGGATTGAAATGGCCTCTACTAAATGTATTGAGAACATGGAGCATATGCTTACAAAAATATTGATTTATAGGTAGAGAATTTAGCAATCTTTGTCAATGCAACATTGACATAAACGTTGAATCACACTCCCCTAACTGGTCTCTATCCGGTGTGGTTTTATGTGTATGCTTTCATATCAAAGTCGTCCATATCAAAGACAATTTTTCCTCCCTTGCAATGGCATATCATGATACTTGACTGAATCTGAATCTCGGCTGTAAAACCATTTAAAAGTCATTACTGTATCACACAATGAGACACGGTTTCATTCAACATAGCAAGAAATAAAAGGAAAAGGAAAAGACGAGGTACAGCTGCTGCGCCGCACTACCCTCGGAGCTGTGAGAATCAGCACGCAGCTCAAAACTCTGATCAGAAATTATTAAACCAACACTTTCTGTTTCATCTAAGACCAGAGAGAATCACATTTGGCAGAGGAGAATAGAAGAGTGAGGGAGTGAGGAGAGGGAAAGCGAGGAGAGAAAGAAAGGACGAGAGACACATGGAAAGGAGAGTGGAGATAGGAAGCAGACGGAGACAGATGGGAGAGGGGAGGAGAGAGGAGGAGGGAACAGAGAGGGATGGATGGGTAATGATGAGCCCATCTTTGATCCTAGAAATGTACAGTATTAGAATATTTCACACCAGAATCCTGATTTGACCCCGAGAGGTAGACCTCACTCTCTCTCTCCCTCCACCTATCCCTCCTCCTCCTCCTCTCCGCTCCATCTCTCTCCTTGCGAGGAGTCTTTGGATTTCCAGATTCGGTATTCAATATTCTACTGGAGGACTTCAAAAACATTCCAAAACATCAGACAAATACCCTCCCATGAGCTCATTAATATAGGCATAGATCTATTCCTCCCCCTTTTTCTCTGTCTCTTGTATGCTGGTGTGTTATCAGCCGGGCATGTTTACATGCATACCAATACAATCTTATTATTAAGCATACGTGTTTAGATTCTGTATTCAAACATTCTGTTTTTTGAGACAGCTAATATAAACATCAACTGCTGCTTTTTTTCTACCCAGCAATCTCTGAAACCTGAATAAAATACCTGGGGACATGATGCCATTAGTGTGGATGTTGAGGCATAAACAGCTTATCCTTACGACGACCTCAACCATGGAATTGATAAACAAGGAGGGGAAAACTGAAAAACTCACAGCACGCTTAAACGGTGGCCATGCGTTCCTACTTAAGTCCCGTTTCACTGTTTGTCTATCGGTAACAAGATTTGCTACTGCTCATTAGCAAGATGGGGTTCATTTATTTTTCTTTAATGCCCAGGAGCTATCTCAATTCTTAATTTTATTTCAGACCGACTGTTTGTCTGCCAGCAATGAGGTTAGGCCTACATCAAAATAAACTCAGCGACTGATATAGACATGGAAATCGTACCAACAGCCCCATCACCTGATTTGACCGGAGAGGAGTTGAAAGAGGAGGGGTGGCTGGGGAGGGGGGGCAAAGATGAAGGAGTGATCTGCCCGTTCCCACTATGCTGACTCAGTCTTATCGGCACGTAAGGCAGCAGATTGGATTAAAGCATTACCTACAAACTTGCTAAACTCTCCCTGGCAAGAACGCACACGTACATACTGAAGACTCAAGCACACACACACACACACACACACACACACACACACACACACACACACGCATGCTCGCACGCACAGGGCTTTTTCTAGATTAGTTTGTCGTCTTCTGTGATTACAAAATTACCATTTGTACAGGATCATAACAATATCCTTGTAAACCCCGAGCAGACACACAACAACAACTAAAACAACAAAAGACATTAGCTATAACAGTATATAACAGTATAATGTAGCAGATGTGACAAAGCCTGGTTAAGCAGCACTTACAGACTTGAGGATTCTTTTGTGTTTTTACATATTTAATCAAAGAGCAAGATCAGATCTTAAAAATAGATGTATCCTGCGCTTAAAAAAAACAAAAAAACAGGGACCTATCACTTGTTAAAATGTGCTGTGAAACAAAAACAGAGAAAAACCCCTCTAAACTTTTACAAGGTTTGTCAGTCAGAAGTTCCACAGCAGCCTTGCATTTACTGTAAAACTGCAGAAACTCTAAGAAACATGGCAGCCATTGATAGTGCTACACTACTGTAGTTGATTACTAAAATGTTGTATATAGCCGATCATTCACAGTAACAGTGGTGACTACAAGATCAAGCTCTGCTACCAGAATTTCCTTTTCTTTGTCTGTTTGGGAAGATCAACATTGTTGAGCCTTTTTTAGATGCTGATTGTATATATTTATGTTACATTTCAGCATGCAATAGGGACTATAAGTTATAAGATTGATAAGCAATCAACATTGCTTTTCTGACAAAACGTGAAAAATGACCTCTGACCCCCAACATTATAAGAAAGGACCCTTGACAAAAACAAGCTGGGAGCGATGAAGACTGAACCTGCAGCAGCGTGTCACACATATGAACTGATTTTCAAAAAATCAGGCATCAAGAAATTCAACAGTAATTCTGCCGAATAATGAATAGAGGGATATGGGAGCAGTTACTGAGTGAGTAGCACTTAAAGGATAAGGCTGGTGTTTTTTAATGCATTGCTTACCGTCAACAAATCCTATGAAAATAACAAAATCAGCAATGATTTTGTTTTGCCAACAAGTCTCGTCCATGTAGCCGGTGCCCAATGAAGCCATGTCCCAGCAGCCATCGAACTCCATTGTATTAAGAAAACGATTAAAAACACGTCAAAGAGCCATGCCGTTGCTCTGGGCAGCACATTTCATCATCATGATGCACCGGGCCAGCCGACTTTTTCCAAGTTAATAAGCCGGCTATAAACACGTTTGCGATCTCAGGAAAGTAGTTCCGTAGTACCGAAAATAGTCCCCAGCGTAATGAAGAATTTGTTCCCATTTGAATTTGATTTTGTAATAACTACAACAGCCTGACTTTTCGTGGTAACAGTTAGCGATTTTTAAAATTGAAACTATGTCTTTGTGAGGTGTATTTAAAGGTTTTTAGCTTACAATTGGAGCCAATGACTTCCGGGTTGACGGCTAAAAACGGTACGTGGGAAGTCAGAAAGTAACGGGAGTGAGCAAATGCATTGTTGATTTTGTTATTTTCATAGGATTTGTTGACGGTAAGCAATGCATTAAAAAACACCAGCCTTATCCTTTAAGATGTGAACTGAACTTCATGATCCTATAGTGCAAACCAACCTGTAGCTCTGCTTGGCCCTGTGTTGGAAGCCAGATAGCCTTGTTCTGCCATGCACTGCATACCCGACTAGCACTGTTTGGCCCTGTGGTGGAAACCAGGCTATTTATCTCCTTGTCCTTTACAGAACACCCTAATGCCACATCAGCACTGTTCACACAGCATTAAACACAGCTAGAATCTAACTACATTACACTGTGTCCATGTGTGTCCGTGTGTGTGTCCATGTGTGTGTGTGTATGTGTGTGTGTGTGTGTGTGTGTGTGTGAGGGGTGGGGGTTGTCTATAAGTATGAACACTGTATTGAACACAACTAGACTGTAACCTCATTACTGACAGTGTGTAGGCCAGTGTGTGCATGTGTGCATTTTTGTGCGCACGATTCTCAGTTTTTCTGTGAGTGGCTGGATGTGTGTTTGTGTGTGTCTGTGTGTGATAGATGGCACTGAACACTCAACATATTTCTCCTCTCCTCTAATTGGTTGGTATTCATACAAACATCCATCTCTCTCTCTCCCTGTCTCTCCCTCTCTTTCTCTGTCTCTCTTTCTCTCTCTCTCTCTCTCTCTCTCTCTGTCACCCTCTCCGTCTCTCTCTTTCTAATTGGCTGGTTCATTCCGCCTTTCCATCCATCTATGGCTTCTAGCCAATGAGGCGACAGAATTGGATTTCTGCTTGATAAAGCACTTCCTCTGGTTGTCGTGGAGACAATGAGGTGGGGGAAGGCTCCACCCTCCCCATACCATAATAAGCTGTAGGAATACCTTGAAGATACGGTTAGAAATCTGAAACACCTGGCGCGACGACACAGTGATGTAAAGCGGGCGCAGACTGGGCTGGGGAATAATAGATTGTCTGTGACAGTATTACAGTAAACCCTCCGCCATCCGCTCTCCTTGTACGTGCTTCCTGCTAGACAGTATAAATTGTGCCGTTGTGGGAAGAGCGAGGCTTTAACTGATGAAGACTGATGGCTGGAGCCTGTCGCAACTCACTGTTTCTCCCCTTACCTCTGTTTCATTGAGCTGAATCCGCCAGGTGCCTCCTTTTTAGTTAGAGAAACGTGGCAAAGGCTAGACACGGCTATTATTGTTGCTATGCGACAATTTAAAACACGTTTGAATCGCAGCGCTCCTTCGCTAAAACTTTAACATGTGTTAACCCCAAGCGCTTGCCATTCTCAGCGCTGAAAAGAAATGGTAAGCTGTCAGCACTGTCTGGAACGTGCGACAACATGCCATTTCAGTGGCTGACAACGAGAAAAAGAAGCCAGCGCTGGGCATGCAGACTGGTCTCCGTCTTGCGATTTTCTCCACTGTGTGTGCATCTGATTTCTGCAGCCCCCCAGGACACATTTGAATTTAGGGCCCGTGAATTAGTACACAGAAAGCCTACCCAAGAGTGTACCTCTCCCCCTCTTTTTGTTTCACTGTGTGGTGATTAGAGTGCCCTTGTATTCCACTCCATTCGTGTTTGCCATAGTGGCACTAACTAAATATTCAGCGTGGCAGCAGTGCAGTAGTGTCAAGCTATTCATGACTCATGCATTACGGTGCATACGCTAATGCTCATGAGGTGACGCTAAGCGAGCTCATGCTTTATGCCGTCCATTCATCTCACACAGCATGATATAGCGTTAGCATGTGTTTCTATGTGTGTCCAGCTGTTGTTAGCAAACTGAAAAACAGCTGGACACAACGACGTGAAACTGCCACAAATCTCATCTAATCTTATCTAATGTATCATAAACACCTTTAGGAAGTGATTTGACTTGCTGAAGTCAGTTATCCATCTGCTAACCTTCATGGACAAGATGGGGAAGATAAAGGAGGCAGGAAAAAGGGAAGAAAAAAAAGTAGAAACTAAATGAGGGGGAAAGCGACGGGAAAGGGAGGAGTACAGTGAGAGCTATTCTGTGAGAGAAGGGAAGAGGAGAAAGGAGACAAGCGAAGAAGAAAGAAGAGAAGGGAAGGAAGGAAAAGGGGAGAGAAGAGTTGACAAGAGAGAAACAGAAAAGAATGAGAGAAGAATAAAAGAGACCGGTGAGAAGAGAAGAGAAGAGAAGAGAAGAGAAGAGAAGAGAAGAGAAGAGAAGAGAAGAGAAGAGAAGAGAAGAGAAGAGAAGAGGAAAAAAGTCTAGTAATGGCCATCCTGTCCTGCCATCTCCAAGGTTAAATGAGAACGGGAGAGAATGAATTGGCTCTAAAGGCTCATTCTGCCAAAACTAAATGAAGCAATAACATCGGAGAGCTATAGAACCCCATTAACACTTAACCTCAGAGAGAGAGAGGGAAGGGGGGGGGGCAGACAGAGAGACAGGGAACGAGAGAGACGGATGGAGGAGGGAGTGAGGGAGAAAAAAACAAGAGAGATGGGGAGATGGAGAGACAGACAGAGAGGACAAGCTATAGAAACCCATTGACACGTTACCTTGGGAGGATGAGAGGAAACAGAGTGAGAAATGTAGAATATGCGTGTGGGAAAGGGCGCGATGGGGAGAGTGACAGAGAAACAGTGGAAAAACAGATATTTCCCCTCAAGTGCCCTCTTCCCTCCCTCCCTCTATTCCCTCTCTCGCTCTCTCTTTCTTCATACTCATTTGATGGTTTCAGGCTGAGTTCTTTAATGAAGAAACTGGGTAATTCTGAGGACAGAGCCTCTGGGAGAAAGAGAGGGGGAGGGACAGTGTAAGAAAAAAAAAGAGGGAGAGAGAGGCACAGAGAGGGGGAAGGAGAGTGTGTGTGAGAGAGAGAGAGAGAGAGAGAGAGAGAGAGAGAGAGAGAGCGAGAGAGAGATGAGACAGAGGGTGAGACAAAGGGGGAAAGGGATGAAATTGGGAGAGACGTGAACAAGTAATAAAACAGAGATGTTCTGCTAGTGGGGGAGGCAGCCTCAGTTGGGACTATTCTTCTACTCAGAATGTGAATTCCTACACCAAATTAAAAACCACCAGCCTACAAATTTAAATTGAGGTATGTTTCCATTTGTTGTTCCCTGGATGGGTTTTTAGCTCTCAACACTTCCCGTGTTCAGATGCAGAACAACAGATTCTGGAGAAGTTTACAAAACCTAAACTAGAAGGTGACAGATTGTGGATCCAAGTCTTGTCTATCGAACCCTGTTTTGGTGCAACCTTGAAATCGTTCATTACCAAGTGTGTGTGTCAACATTGTGAGATATAGCAAAAGGCATTTATCTGATTTATCATTTTCCAACACATTAAAAGCCCCTATAATCTTCGATCCTCCTCCTTAATTACATAAATGTGTACTGGAATGTATGATATTGGCTTTTGTTCAAGTATTGCTCTTCCCAGAATAGCACCCTTTGCAAAGGTCCCGACTATGTGACTTTCTACTTTAAATCACAATGTAAATCACAGCGTAATACTTTAAAAACATTAAAAAGACATTTAATTTTGGAAAAGTAAGTGTTCAAATGGCTTTATTAATGCTATTGGCTGCACAGTATAACAGCACATTGCTTTAAAATCCACAAGAAATCCACCGGATGGATACTGGTGACACTAATCTGATGGTAGTAAGGCTAATTCATGAACAAGATATAGATTTACTTAATGAGATTTGCAATTCTTGAACGCTTTCACGTGGCGCCACTTCAAACGTACCCCAGATGAATACAATAAAATGCTATGACGAATGAAAAATGGATGAAGATGGGAGATGATTTGAAGTGAAAGCACAGGATTTGTCACTCTCTTAGTCTTTCTCATCCCTTTCTCTCTTTGTCTCTTCATCTGTCTCTTTATACAGTATTTATGTGTGTCTGTCCCATTCTCGGGAACTTGGACCACCCTTTGCTGCAATCACCATCCTTCCGTCTCACACACACACACACACACACACACACACACACACACACACACACACAAACTGTGGGGCCGATATAGTGCCTGAACAGATTTCATTGTGGGGGACAACAACAGTTCAACTGGTCTTCATTTTGCTGGGGACTCAAATCTTGCTTACACACATGCACACACACACACACGCACACACACGCACACACACACACACACAACCTACAGGGAGCAGAAGGGTATTATCGCTGTAGCCTTCAACAGTCGCATACACATTGTAGCCTTCAACAGAGAATGTACTGCTCTAGGCCATAAACCAGAGGCCTTGGGCACTGATGGAGAGGGGTGTATGTGTGTGTGTGTGTGTGTGAGTGTGTGTGTGAGAGTGAGAGAGAGAGACAAAGAGAAGAGAGCAGGGGAAAGAGAGAGTCCATGTCTACGTATGCACTCACATGTGAGTGTGTTTGTGTGTTAAAGAGAGAGCAATAGAGAGTGTGTGTGTGTGTGTGTGTGTGTGTGTGAGAGAGAGAGAGAGAGGGAGAGAGAGAGAATGTGTGAAAGTGTCTGTATTTGTGTGTGTGTGTGTGTGTGTGTGTGTGTGTGTGTGAGAGAGGGAGAGAAAAAAATGTGTGAAAGTGTGCATGTGTGTGTGTGTGTGTGCGCGCGCGCGTGTATGTACGTGTGTGCGCGTGTGTGTGCGTGCATGTGTGTATGTGTGTGCTCCCTATGGCTCTGACGCAGGTGTTGCCATTGACGACACGGCGGTCACCACAGTGACCCTGAGTGGAATGAGGATGTGTCTCCTGAATACCAATCAGATTCCTCCTGGGACATGAACCGACCAATCACAGCTATCCATCTAACCTCCGGCCTATTGGCTGCCCCTTAGCAGGATTAGCCAATCAACAGAAAAAGGCACTGATATGCTCTGACTGGCATCAAATTTGCCTCAGTATGAATTATTATTCAGCTGATTACAATTATGCAAAAATGCAATTCAACTATAAATAAATGCTTGTACGAATCGTTGCATGTTATAATCAGTTAAATGAAATCAATTAAATTTAGATGAATTGCCTGAAATTAAATGTATTAAAATTCACTACATATTGTAACATTAATAAAACAACAATTTTAATATAATTCAATATAATTCATATCAGCTGACTCAATGAGAAAATATGCACTTTCCAACTTCAGTACAACTCATTCTACTTTGCAAAGTAAAAGTAGATTTAAGTGTGTGTGTGGGAGAGAGAGAGAGAGAGAGAGAGAGAGAGAGAGAGAGAGAGAGAGAGAGATGGATGTTTGTATGGATACCAACCAATTAGAGGAGAGGTGAAGTGTGTTGAGTGTTCAGTGCTCATTTGCCTTGTGTTCATTTACCTTATTAGGATTAGAAGCTGTGATTATCCATACACACTGTGCGTTGCTCTCATATTGAATAGGGAAGTTGGGAGATGTAAAGGTTCCTGACGGCCCCTGAAGATTACTGCCACACGTCTTCACTGTGAACAGAGAAAAGTTATTATCATTCTTATTAGTAGTAGTAGCAGTAGTAGCAGTGGTAGCAACAGCAATGACACAGTCACTGGAGAACCTGGGAGAGACAATTACCTTTACAATTAAATCATTTAGCTGAAGCTTATCCAGAGTGACATGCAATAAATGCAACAGTCAAATAAAACATTTGTGACTTACATCATCAGGAGTCGTCTAGTAAAGCACAATTACAAGTGACAATGCTAAGAGCAATTACAGTGCTAAAAAAGAATGGGGGATTTTTTTGGCAGACAGAAGATGAAGAAGAGAGAAGAGAAGGGAAGAGAAGAGAAGAGAAGAGAGGAGAAGAGAAGAATCAAGTGCAGACAAGAAGAGAAAGAGGAATAGAAGGTCAGATAGATGTTATTGATACTGTCAGCGACATCTCCCTGGATAGCAGGACTTAATTGGAAGCTATTGGCTGTAAAATACCACAGGATTAGCTAGCGTTGGAGTATTGACTGATAGAGACACTCACCAGCAATTTACTCTCTAAATCCATTGGAAGTCAACAACTTCCAACCACTAGCTGGCTAATAATTACATTCCATCTTTAAAAAGAGCTGTATTTTTATTCATTTTAAAAAACATCTTGGCGTATCAACACACCATGAGGTAATAGATACAAGGATACCTGTGAACTTGTGGAATATAGCTAGATTTGGTTCACTCATGGTGTAAAACTACGTGGTCTGGATGGGAATTTACGGGCGAGGGGTGAGCAGGAGCCTACGTGACTTTCCTTATCTCCACCTCTCCATGTGGATCCATAGCACCGTGTAATGTCAACACGTGTTGTGTTGAAAAGTCATACAAACTCACGCTACACTCACTGGGGTGTTGAAAATGACACATGCTAGTCGTTCGATAAACCAACTAAGCTTTTTATTAGGCTGTGTGTTCTGACTGGATGTGATAGAGAACCTGCTTGTCTGTCCTTGGGTCGTCCTGTTAGAGTTGGGAGGTAATTTTCTGGTTGGTTTGAAGCAGCGTTTGTTCCTTAATTAGTTTGTTCAGCGGTAGGCCGCAGGAACACGTACGGTTAAGAGTCACACACACACACACACACACACACACACAAACAGACACAAACACATATGCACAGGTAGCCACACTATACAAACAGACAGCCACACACACACTCAAACTTGCGTGTGCACACACACACACACACACACACACACAGCCAGTAGTGTAACACAAACAGCCGCCTGCACATACACTACACTTGCATGCACAAATGCAAGACACACATGTATGAAAGCACATAATTCATACCAACACACACACACACACATACATAATTCACATGAATGCAAATGCTTGCATACTTACATGCACAGCCACACACACACTCTTCACTGCTCCTGTGACTTAGTGGTCAGAGTGAAGGCAAGGGACCAGTAAAGGAATCATACCTGTGTGTGTGTGTGTGTGTGTGTGTGTGTGTGTGTGTGTGTGTGTAATGGGGTGTGTCCGTGAAGCACTGTACGGCAGAGTCAGAACAAGAACAAGACCCCTTGGAGGCTTCCACACCCTACTTGTCTCTGTCTCCGTCCGTCTGTCTGCCTGTCTCTCTCTCTCTCTCTGTCTGTCTGCCCCTGTATTTCGGTCTCATCTCTCTCTGTTTGTCTGTCTCTCTGCCCGTCTCACTCTCTCTCTTTTCTTGTCATTCTGTCCACTCTCTCTCTGTCTACTCTCTCTGTTTTTCTCTCTCTCTCTCTCTCTCTCTCTGTGTTCCCCATGGCTGAACTTAGTTGATGCTTCTCTCTAATTCTCAATGCATCTTCAATTGACCTTCTCTTGTGTTCAGCTCACTGCAATTTATACACTGATAGATACATAGAGATGCACTGTGTGTTCATGTGCATGTGCTTGTGTGCACGTACCTGGTGATTTATCTGCATGTCTCTAAGTGTGTGTGTGTGTGTGTGTGTGTGTCTTTGTAAGAGTATGTGTGTGTGTGTGTGTGTGTGTGTGTGCATGTGTGTGTGTGTGTGTGTGTTGACAGCTCAATCAGCGCAGCCTAAACGAATGGCCAGCCCATCGTTGTGCCAACAGCAGAATGGGCACGGTGTTGCTATAGCGATAGAGCAGAGAGAGTTATCACCAGAATTACCAGAGGAGCTAACATCCCATAATTTATATTAGACTCCATCCTTCTCTCTGCCTGTCTCTCTCTTTCTGTCTTGCTCTCTCTCGCTCACTTTCTGTCTTTCCCTCTGTCTTTCTCCCACTATTAGCCCGTCTGTCTCTCATGATTTACATGACACACTATCGCTCTATCTCTGAGTATCTGTCCATCTCTCTCTCCCTCTTTTTCTGAGTCTCATTTCCTGTCATTCATATTACACTATCACTCTCTGTCTCTCTCTCTCTCACTCTGTCTCTCTCTCCCTGTCTCACTCTCTTCTACGTCCTCCACATCTCTGCCTCTCTGTCAGTCTGCAGAGCTTTCTCACCATCTGTCTGTGTGAGTGTCTCTCTCTCCCTGTCCGTTTCTATCTTTTTCTCTCTAGCTCTCTCTCATCATTATTTATACTGGCACACAGTATAGAGGGCTTGAAGCCAAAAGGGCCTAAGTATCATTGAGGCGATAATGAATTCTAGATCAAATTAAAATTTTTGATGAGGTCTATCTGGTACTAAAAGCATATTGTTGGAATCACGACCGATATTAACTGAATGCTTTAGGCAGGAACCACAGTGTGTGTGCGTAGTGTATGTGTGTGTGTGTGTGTGTGTGTGTCAGGGTAACAACGTATCCTCCTCTGGCTTGATTTATTCAGATCAATTGGATTCCCCTGGGATTCTCTCTGTCTTTCTCCCTCTCTCTCTCTCTCTCTCACACACACACACACACACACACGCATACATACATACACACATAAACAGTTGGAATCCAGACCAAAAATTAAATGATGATTCAGGCAGCGATCACATTGCCAAAGCCTAAAGCTCCAAAGTCCTTGCTCACAGTTCCCAACTGTTTTGTTTTATGGCTTCAGAGCATAACCGACGTGCCCCATAAGTGCCGGGAAGGTTGCTGTGAGTAATGTTTTTGGAGTTTGAAGTTTATACCCCTTCAGCTTCGCAATGTTTCCACTGGTTTCTCTATTCTAGCATAGCAGTATAACTCATAAGTAGCCTGTTTGCTTGCTTGTGCTATGGAGCGACTTGCCCAGTGTTTTCGAAGCCTTCGGTCTGATTGCCGCCTTACGCCCAAGGTCTACAGCTCTGTTGCTCTCTAGGGGCGGCAGGGTGGCCTTAGTGGTTAGTGAGTCGTCCCCCAACTGGAGGGCTCAGGTTCAATCGCCCATGCAGCAATACTCGCCGAAGCATACCAAGGATATTTAACCCCTACCTGCTCCAGATTAGCTGGCTGACCCTGCACTCCAACCAGAGGGCATAAAGAGAATCGGGGATTACTTGGTGGGGATTACTGAGTATAGCAAATAAAAAATTAAATCAAAATCGTAAGGATGAGTCATGATTTTCAGAGATACAGCAGCATCCTACAGGACTAGCATGCCCTCTTGGTTCAAAAAGTCCTTGTGCTGGTTTTACAGTTGCCAAACTTCATAATCAAATCAAATCGAATCAAATCTAATCTAATCTAATATAATCTAATCTGTGGACCTTCATTGCACTCATTGTAAACATTGTTAACATTTGGGAAAATGTTTCTTCTGTGGGAGGCGATTCCAGCTGTCACTGAAGTGACTTTCACTTTTTTTCAGAGATTACTGAGTTTATAAACTCAGAGCATTCAATTGGTGTGTTACAAGGCTTGATGACGCAATCTCTAATCTAGCAGTCCATCGCAATGTGCCTGTAAGCCAACTGTGAGGTGAGTTTAAAAAATAGGAACCTCCTTATCATGGTAACATCCTTATTAAAAGGAACTTCATGATTAAAGTAACTTAATTATTAAAGGAACTTCCTCATAAAAGGAAATTCCTTATTAAGGGAACTTTGATAAAAATGATGTGTAACCAACTAGACAGGTGAGCTAAATTAAAATCCTAAAATCCTGATTTTGGCGAGCCGGGTTAGAGAGCATCAGTTACTGTCTGGACAACAGCCAAGATACACATATTACTTGTCAGACTATAACTTTTTCACTTTTAATGACAGGCCCCCCATCTCTCCCCATGTTTTTAGTTTGGATTAAAGTTAAGATGGTATGGAACCAATTTGTGTGAGTGCATTTAAACAAAATCTGATTGTTGAGTTGAAAATAGCTTAATGTCACACTGTGGTCACGCTTAGATCATGGCGTTGAGTCACAGCTGGTCAGATTAGAGATCAGAGGTTTCTGCAGGAAGGCCAAACTGGCTGTTTTAACGGGCTGCCTACAGGAGTAGATAGATTGACCAATGGACAGAGAGAATGATTGATGACATCATTAAGCTGGCACACAGTGTTCCAGTGGGCCTCGCTCTGGTTAGAGCCTTAATGGGTACACACATGCACACACGCATGCGCACACACGCACACATGCGCACACACACACACACACACACACACACACACACACAGGAGGACAGATAGACATACATTTAATGTAGTCGTACATTTCCTGTCAATTTCAGGTGGTACTTTGTGACTGATAGCCTGTTTCTTATTTCCTCTTCTGTTTGTTTGTTTGTTTGTTTCTTGGTGTCTTTCTTTCTTTCTTTCTGTCTTTCTGTCTCCCTTTCTTTCTTTCATCTATCCATCCTGTCTGCAGTTGTGTGAGTATGTGTGTGTGTGTGCGTATATCAGGTTGACATAGTACCTTTCTTTGAGTCAATATATTCAGGCAGATCAACTGAACTCCCTCGGAGTTCACACACACACACACACAGATACACACAGACACACACAGACACACACACATACACACACACACACACACACACACAGCCAATCAGACAGAGAGAGAGTTGGCTCAGTGGCCTTGCCATCTGTCCATTAATCAAGGTGCCACATGGACACTCTCCCTCTCTCTCTCTCTGTCTCTCTCTCTCTCTCTCTGTCTCTCTGATTCTCTCTCCCAAACTGTTGTAGGAGTGGACAGAAGGATATTGCGATTTGATAGCTGTTTTTTGTAGAGCTTATTTTATTTTATTTAGTTTTCTAATTGTTTTATTGTATCTATTAAAGTGATTACCTCTTTGTCTCTGTCTCTCGTTTTATCTCTCTGTCTGCCTCTCTTTTTCTCTTTATCTGTCTCTCTCTATTGGTTCATTGCTATAGTTTGCAGTCCCATTTGTCAAGATTCATTCAGTTCATTTTCTCTTTGATGTTACAGAAGGCACATTTAGCTGTATTTAAGTGTTTTGACAGAAGTGACCCTTTAATAAGTCAATTGGCTTGATGCTCCCAGACAGATTGCCTCTCTCTCAATGTTATTCATGAGTTTCCACTTTAGCTATTGGCTAGTCCGAATGTAAAGGTCAAATCTGAGCTGTGTTCAACTAGACAGAGCATTTCTCTCATTCCATTTTTGTTTAACAGGAAGAAACAAGGTAGGCTATATAGGGCAACTGTAAATTAGAGAACACAATGTTTTTGCATTGGTGCTAAAATGTGTAATGAGATGAACACTGATGTGCATTAACACGCCTCACTCTAGCTTACCTATTCAACTTGTTCCCAAACATTCTCTCGCTGTTTCCAAGGACTGAGGACGTTCGACAGGCTCTTAAAACTTAATTTTGTTTAATAATCGTTAATCTGAAGTTGTTATATTTAGCCCACCAAATGCAACTGCTAATATTCATCAAAAATTTTGGCAGCCTGGCAACTAATATCAACTAGCCAGCTGTCAGAAAAGTTGGAGGCACTTTTGATTCTGGACTTGTTCAGTCTTCTTTCAACCGGTTGAGAAAAATCCCTAAACTATATTTTATTTTTTATTTTTACTTAGAGAAAACTTTTCATGTCATTTTGTAGTCACTATTTTATAACTATTTTCTATTCTTTTGACTTAGCTATGAAGGTGAAGCTTACAGTGCTTGGGTTTCTTTGTTACAGTATAGTATAGTGTTTAATATTTCCAGTGAAGGTAGAGAGAAGGGGGGGATGAAACAAAAGTCCCAGGAGCGATTCAAATCTAGGACCTCAGTTACATTGTACGGTATCTTCATCAACCAACCCCATGTTAGACTTTTTATGTATATGTATATTTTGTGAGTGGGCATGAATGGAGCCAACAGTGCATGTCTTTGCTTACAGCTGGATGTTTATTATTTTCTTCGTAAGAAAAGTATTGTACAAATATATGTATCATTATTAATATATTGCTCAGTATAGGCATGCTACAGCTCAAACAAAGCGTCACCATCGTTGGCAAGAAGATATGACTGTTGTGTTACATGTATCCTGACCTTCAGGCAACCTTGCTGTGGTTATTATGGGATTTTCAAAGACAGAGGTCTTTATATTTCACCAAAGTAGGACAGAGTCATACTGCCCTATAACACCAAAGAGCAGCACCTGCGTGAGTAGTGAAACTGAGAAAAATGACTTCAACATTTATCTGCTGTCCAAACAAAATTATTGTTGGTACAGACGTGGTTTGTATATCATTTAATAAGATTTATGGCTGTACATTTATTTTTATATGCAATGTAAACCATAGTCATGATCTGTGACCTTTAAAGCAGACATAAAGTAGTTACTACTGTCTTTGTAGAGCAGCATAGAGTTTGTTCAGCTTGTACAATGGGATCATGCTGGAGTAACAGTTTCCTCCATTATATCACCATGGTGAGATGCTTAAAATGCCAAAGATCATCTGGCATCAAATCACTAGTTACTTAGCAACGACTATGAAGCAGAATGGTGCACTGAAATTTACAATGGCTCAGGCTATGTCATGGCTTTGTCACAAAGTTTCCCCATTAAACAGTTCTTTGTTCTGGGAATAACACAGTGGCAGTGTTTTGATTTCAACGTAACCTTAAAAGCACACACCTGCTACTTAGAAGCTACAGTAGCTTGGTGAAAATGTCTCACCCTCCTCTCATAGTTCCCTTCAAAGGTCCCTGCTGACTGGGGACTGATGGCTCTGTTTTTTCCAGCAGTAGAGGTCATTCTTTTTAACCATGCAGGGCTTCAGGGAACAACATCAACAACTTTTAATGCCACTGGCAGTCTCCCTTGGGGGGTTTAGCCAATCACACACTGGCTAAAGCGAGACCAAAGAGCTGATTGGCTTAATGTTGGCAGCTACTTTTAATTGCTCGTTATAAAGTATTTAGTGATGATGAATTCCTTAACGACCCTTAACAATCTTAAAGAGCTAATCAAAGGATATCAGCACTGTGATATCTCTGATAATGATAACGGGGTTGATTGGCAGCCAATCACAGCTTGTTTTTAAGAAGGGATGTGACTCCCTGATGAAGAGGAAGTGAGACTGTCATATCCTGTTTGTATTGGTCAGGTAATATCCCGTCTGCTAGCAGGATTATGTGCTGCCACGGCAACAATAAGCTTAATGAAGGTCAATCCTCCTGTGTGCTTGGTTCACATTGAGGGCAGCAGGAGAGCGGTTAGTGGTTAGAGTCCGTCCTTCCACCACTAGACATGAGTTCATCTGTCCTGCTGAAGTGTCACTGAGCAATAGATTGAATCCCTATCGGCTCCAAAGGTGCTATTCTGTAGCTGATCGTGCACCCTGACCTCCCTGTGGAGGGGGGGCAAGAGAAAACACAATTTCCCTACTAGGATCAATAAAAGTATCACATCTCATCATCATCAGACGCTGGCTGAACTGTTGCTGAAGTTTAAAAAGGGGGATTGGCTTAATGAATGTCATTGAAGTTATAATACGTTAAGGTCAAAGTGTCTATATTTGAAGAGTTACATTCCAAAACACTGTAAATCTGTTTTTGATAAAAATGTTACATTATGGCCATTACTCAATCTCTCCAAAGTTTAGATGATTAAATTGTCTAAAATGTTATCATTTTCAGAGGAAGAGTAGGTGCTCATTTTTCAGATGGTGGTTATGTCATTTAGGGGAGCCACTCTTCATTTAATCCTTTGTCCCCCATTCTTTCCTCCCTCCTCCCTCTCCTTCCCTGTCATCTCTTGCCCTCCCTCCTTCTGTCCTCCCTCCTGTCCCCTACCACCCCCACCCCCCCTCCCCCCTCCCCCTTCTGTCCCTACTTCTCTCTCCTTCTCTGTTCCATATCTCAGTGATTATTAGTTGGGTGTTGAAGTACCTCTCCATTTCTCTCTCTCCCACACACACACATACACACTCCTACCCAGTGAATATTGGTTTTTATGTTAAAGTATGTGTCTCCAGCCACAGTCTGAAGCCTAGTGAAGGGAGACATGACAAATGACTTTGGCATTTAACATGACAGACGCCCTCTCTCTCTGTCTCACTCCCTCTGTGCGCGCGCATGTGTGCGTGTGTGTGTGTGTGTGTGTGTGTGTGTGTGTGTGTGTGTGTAGATATATGAAGGTTCATTCAGCATTCGTGGGCCACCATAACAAGAACACGATCACTTCTCTAGAACTGAAATCTGAGACTAAAACAGGGGCAAATGTGAAACCAACTGTGATTTATGTATGAGCCTATTATGGATCCTTTCTCGTGTAATTTTTTGAAATTGTATTGCATGTTATGGATTTGCATGGTGTATTGAACTGCAATTGCTGCAACCTGACTGGTTGTTCGCAGGAGTGTTTACCTACATTTGTGATGCTGGGTGTAATTTAAGGTCCTGGATAATCACTGTCATAACCCCCCTGATGAAATCGTACAGCCGCAGCTTGTTGGTGAGGCATTACACTGCAAACATTAGTTTGTTTTGTCTCATCATTTTCTGCCCAGAGGCTGGAAGCAGGAATGGGATTTTTTCCACTACAAACTCAGCCCTGATCAACGTAAACTCAACGCTGAGGAGAGGCCAAGGCAACACATGGGTAACAATTTGAGGCAATATAGATGGCTGATTGTATTTTCTTACCTTCACATCTGTCGTTATAGCCTCTCTCTCTCTCTCTGTCTGTATCTGTGTGTATATACTTGAATGTCTGGGGAGTATCTGTGTCTGTAGTGCTTGTGGAGATGTATGGGGAGAGTCTGTCTGTATTTCTTACCTTTACAGACCGGCCTGTGGTCACTCCAGGCTGCAAAGACTTCAGCCACCCTCTGGCAGCTGATGGTTTTACTGCCCTGGAGAACGTAGTCTTCTCCACAGCTAAACTGGACCACGCTGCCAATGCTATACATACACACACACACACACAGAGGGAAGAACAGGGAGTCAGACAGACAGAAAAGTATGTATATGTAGGAAGGGACTGTGTTTGACTGTCTGTGTGTGCATACGTGTGTGTGTGTGTGTGCGTGTGTGTGTGTGTGTGTTGTACCTGAAGTCACCGCCATGGCGTTTTCCATTCTCTGGCTCTCCCGGGTCAGGACAGGAGTTAGACGCCTGTCTCACGCCACCTTCATTTACTAAACAGAGAGACAGACAGGTAGAGAGAGGTGGGTTAGAGAGAGAGAGAGAGAGAGGCATACAGAGGCAGACAAGGATCACAGCTAAGCTACACTGGATCCATCAGGCATCAGATGTCAACTATCAAGCAAACTCTCCCTTTAAAGACAGCTAACTCTACAACACTGTCCACTGTCCACTGATTTTAGCATTCGGTTTGAATTTTTTTAGTGGAATAAATGGAAAAACAGACTTTTTTTAACATTTATGGTAGCCAGAGAGCAGAACAGGTTGAGGGAGAAACAGATTAGACAGACCAGCAGATAGAGAGACAGACAGGTAGACAGACAGGGAAGATGCAGCATTCAGATCCCATCTCAATTTTTTCCAACAGACAGAAGACAGAGCGCTAATCTTGACAGTAACAGACCAAACATCACAGCGGCAGAACAGAGACAACAGAGAACTGTACAAATGCTTTGAAGAGACTGCGACATAATCACGACAAACACACATCTAACATGACGCATCTCTACTCTCCGTCTCTGCCTCAGTTCTTCCTGTCTCTAATTATAATACTACTGTTGACAGTATACAGCCTCTTTCTTTGTTTGTTTGTTTCTTTCTTAATCTGTTTCTGTCTAACTCTGCCTCTCCACTCCTCTTTCCCAACAAAATAACCCAACAGCTATGTTTCATTGGCTTTAAAAGACGCAGCACACACACACACACACACACACACACAGGTTTAGAACTGCATATCCATAAACCACATCCATGCAGTCTTTTCAATTTCTTTCTCCTTACACACACACACACACACAAACTCTGAGGTATTTAAAAGTTTTAAAGGTTTCAAGAAGCATAGCTGTTGGGTTAACTTCGAGACATAAACAGCGTGTGCATGTGTGTGTGTGTGAGTGTGTGTGTGTGTGAGAGAGAGAGTAAGAGAGTGAGTAAGAGAGAGAGAGAAAGAGAGAGAGAGAGAGAGAAAGAGTGCACTAAGCTTCTCTGTCTTTCCAAGAAAGCCAAAGAAACATAGCTGTTGGGTAAGAGAAGGAATGCAGACACATAAACAACTCTGTATTCCAATTCAAAAGCTTTCCATTAAAGATCCTTTCTCTGGTTTCCTATACTATGGAAAAGGATCCATCATGTGCCACGCCACTGAGCTGTTTGTGGTAGGTCCCTAAACAACAAGAGCATTAGTAGTAATATTTTAATGAGCCTCGTCCCTTGGTGGGAAACTATTTTTACTCAATCCCGTCATGTGGGTCTCCACATGACGGGAACTCTAGTATGTTTTAATGAGTGTGAGTCCAGGGTGAGAGTACAGTTATTTGAATAATCTTTGAATTCACTTCATCCTTCATACACACACATGAATGTGAAATTAGGCCATGCTGAAGGAGTTTGTTACTTTTAATGTTTTTTTTTTCTTCCCTCGTTCATCCTTTCCTAATGTCTCGTGTCAGTAGAAACTTACTAGAGGGGGAAACTGTTTGATGTGCTTATTTACTTCTGCTATACAGCAAACAAAACACCCCATGGTGCATTTTGATATTCAAATGCATGGGCTGATATTCAAATGTGTGGGTAGCACAATAAATCATGTGCTTAAGTGTAGTATGATATTCCGATTTTTTTAACAGTAATTAACAAAAATGTCAAAGTACCCAAAGTATTGAATTATGTATTTCAAACATGTATAGGCCAAGTGGAAATAATGCTATACTAGGCTGTCTGGGCTGTGTGACTAACATGCGTGTATGTGTTTAGTCCATATCAGCAGACCCAGCAGGTGGGCGGTGTGTGTGTGTGTGTATGTGTGTGTGTGTGTGTGAGTGTGTGTGAGTGTGTGTTACAGTAGTAGTTTGTTGCTTTGTTGGAGCGGCTAATTTGACCATCTGGACTATTAACACCATGACAGAGGGACTGGTTACAGTATCAGTATTGTGCACACAAACATATACATACACACACACTCACAAAAACACACTAACATCACATACATACATATACAGTACATGCACACACACACATATGTGCAGACACAAAGAAAATGGCGCGCACACACACACACACGGATATACACATACACATTGATTGCTTGGCTTCGTGCTTCATTGAAGAGTTGAACCAATCAGAGCAGAGCAAATTAACATCTGAACCAATCAGAGCTAGACTAATTAACATACAAATTAACATCTGTAGAATCAAACCTCAACCATGACTCTCCAACCTGTCAGGAAACCCAACGAATCTGATATGCACTCGCTTTGTCTCTGTGTTGCTCTCTTTCCCTCTCTCTTCCATTTTCTTAGCTCAGCCACGGTTTTGTCATCAACTTATTGTTGTGGCATTCACACACACACACACACACACACGGACACAAACACACACACGCAAAGTAAACAAGCAAATAAGAAAACAAGCAAATAAATAATAAAGTTTAAAAATTAATCATAATCAAGCATGCATACCGACTGACAGACAGGATGGACAAGCAAGGTGTATTTCAATGTGTGTGTGTGTGTGTGTGTGTGTGTGTGTGTGTGTACATACAGTATGTACGTGTGTTTTGGCATGATCGTGTTTGAATGTGTGTCCTTGTATCAATGCTTGTGTGTATGTATGTGTTTACATTTGTCCTGGTAGGTGTGCAAATATGTGACTATGCATGTATAGTATGCATGAGTGTATGTGAGCGTATGTGTGTTTATCTGTTTGTGTGTGAGTGTTTGAGTGTGTGTATCAATATCACTGGCTGTGGAATTGTGTGTGTGTGTGTGTCTGTGAATAATAATGAATCTGTGTGCTGTGCTGATTGTGGTCTAACTAGGCAGGAAAGACATCAAGCACGTCAATATCATCACTATTAAGATATAAGCTATTGACCCTTGTGTATATAGTGTGTGTGAGAGTGTGTGAGTGTGTGTGTGTGTGTGTGTATGTGAGAAAGAGAGCGAGAGAGAGAGAGAGAGAGAGAGAGAGAGAGAGAGAGAGAGAAACAGAGACAGAGTAGCAGGGAGAGATAATGAGGAGACAGGTGAGAGAGAGAGAAAGAGAGAGTGCTGGATGTAAAATAGCGGATGTTAAAGTGCTTACTGTCAGCTTTGATAAGGGGACTTTCAACCATATTTCACTGAGAGTTAAAGAAATGCTTCCCCTTTTTCTTGGATATTTTTCATGCATTTTGTACATGGTCCCTCCATGTCAGGGTGCCCAAAAGTTTTTGAACAGATTAAAATTATATTCATGAAGTGGTAATTTTTACATGAAGTCAAATGACTTATAAACCATTAAACACCACTAGACTTTTGGACATTTAATTTCAGGGTTTCTAATTGAAAAGTTTGGTTCTAAAATGAGACATCCACCATTTTAAAAAAAGTGACTCCAATTCTTACAGAACTAGTGATAGCACAAAATGAAAACAAATTATGGTACTTCTTAAACGATGGCAGGTAACCTAACTCCTTCATTGGGAAAATTGTAACACGTATAAAGACTGGATCCTCTGGATTTTAGTATTAGGTATAACATTTTGGAAATTAACTTTTCAATTGCTTTTTAATGTGGCTCTATGAGAGTTCACCTGTTGACTGCACTTGGCCCTAAATTACTCTGAGGCAGTATGAAGTACATGGTCGGCTAAGGCGATTTATTTATGATTTATCTGATTTATCAAACTAGCCTCAAATCATCATGCTGCAGAGCTTAACCCTAGATATGAATAACAGTAAAGATTGTTTCTCCTTTATAATTTTCCTATTGAACTACAAAATCTTGATGTGTTCCTAAGAGAAGAGAAGAGAGGAGAGGAGAGGAGAGGAGAGGAGAGGAGAGGAGAGAAGAGAAGAGAAGAGAAGAGAAGAGAAGAGAAGAGAAGAGAAGAGAAGAGAAGAGAAGATGAGGAAACCAAGAGCAGAGGCGAGGGGGGGGCGGGTAAACACTATCACAACAGCTGATTCACATGCCGTGAACAAGCCCAAAGCACGGCAAAACAAGCCATGATTACGCATATCAGAACAAGACATGATTAAATATATCAAAGCAAGCCATGAAGAACCATGCATAAACCATGACACCATGACCAAAACACATAAACAAAACATCAAACAACAAAAACACGCAAGAGCAGACAAGCAGAATGCAAAAGCCCACTCTTGTCAAGGCTGTGCCATTTTCAACACACTTGTATGAATCTGGATGTGCGTCAAATGACATTTCAACATTACCACATATTGACACAATAGGTTCCTATAATTCACTATTAGTAAAAAGTAACACAGCCTTTTCAAGAGACAAAATCAAGCAAACCAAAGCAAAACCAAAATAAAAACCAAGCCAAAAAATAAGCCAATCCAAGCCAAACCAAGCCATCACAGGTTAGTTCATTAGCCATAATCAAAGTGACATTAAGATGTGAACTCACATATTGAAAACTTGTTGCTGGAGTCTTTGCCAGGGAATAATTTAACGCCCCGCGATTTAAAATCTACTGATCGCTTCACTGCAGAGGAGAACAGAATACAGAAAAGAGAAGAAAAATCAGAGAACAGATTGGATAAAGAGTAAAAAAAAAAAGAAAAAGAAAAAAACAAGATTTAGCGGAGGAATAAAAAATGACCCATTCTTCTCCCTCACAATGCTGAGAGAGAGAAGAGCACAGCGGAAAAGAAAGTTACTATGCAAAGGAAATGTTAAAATGGTGGAGATGGATAGGCAGAGGGAGAGAGAGACAGAGTCAAAAAGGAGAGAGAGAAAGTGAAAAAGAGAAATGATTTCAACAATAGCAGCATTCAGGGTTTTTGTTTATTTGAGAAGCTCAATCTCTCTCTCTCTCTCTCTCTGTCACTCACTCACTCACTCTCACACACACACACATCAGATGTTGAGGTATTTTGCTGGAAGCCCCATTATATTGTAAACACGAGCTGGTAAAGGAAATAGCAGCTTTAATCAATATGACAATGATGCAACTCTTATCAAAGCATTCAGATCATGGTGCACTGGAAAAGAAATGGTTCCTTTAATCAGGGTAAATCACAGATAAGAGAAGACAAACTGATGGAGGGATCCCCGTCAGCATCAACCCTGCTTTGTAACATGGTTGACAGCATTTTGTTACATGTTTTGCTTGCATGTCACTGTTTTTTCTTGTCATGTATGGTTGCAGAGATAAAGGCAATATAGTAGAAAGAGTGGGAGAGAGAAAACAAAAGAGAGGGAGATGATATAGAGCAGAGGGAGAGAGCTGTAATCAGGTCCATGATATACGCATTAATAATAATAAAAAGAATAACAACCTGGGGTAATTTCAATTGGACTCCCTCTAGATTTGATTTTGTTGCTTTACTCCGTCAAAATTAATGAATACATTATCAACATAAATAATGAAAACATTATAAACACAAATATCTTGTCCTGAGTGACAAAGTACAGAGACAAATCACCTTAATGAATGTCTGATAGATTGGCTGACAGGCATCGTTTTCATAATGACCTGATTAATCCACTGAATGGTGACAAATAGCAGATGAGTTAATGTGCTACAATTAGCCTAATGTTAGACAATGGCCACATATATGCACATACATCAGTGGTATTCTATTTACCATAGTGACATTAAATCATGTGTATTTTATGGCAACAATTAGCCTAATGTTGTACAATGGCTACATGAATGCACATATATCAAAGGTATTCTACTTACCATGGTGACATTCTACCAAATGAATTAATGTACTAACAATTAATCTAATGTACAGTAGCCGCATACACACACTTACAGCCACAAGGCTCCATTTACACTTCTGTTTTAAACTTGCCAGGATAATAGCTTAGTGTGATCAAGACTGTGTGTGTGTGTGTATGTGTGTGTGTTTTAACGAGAAAAAGCCCCACCCTATAATTTGTATGAAAAATGTTGTACTAGTTACTCAATGAATCCATGTAAAATAGATTTTAATAAGCTTGATGAGTCTGAGTGTTGAGATGGAAACACTAAGCTTGCCATTTTGTTTGTCCCAACACATTATTCCATAACTACAACATCAGTTATGTATATGGGTTTGTGTAACCTATTGTAAACCCATCAATGCATCAGCACTGCATGATGAACATGCATATAAGTCTATTATACTATATATACATCATTTTTCAGACTTTTTCTTTTTCAGCTAAGACATTAGTATTGTATGTGTAACATGACCAACATGTATCATTTTCTAAATGCTAAACACAGCCATGTACATTAGATAATATATTTTGTAACTAGGTATGCATAATTGCATACATAAATGGGCCTGAGAGAGAGAGAGAGAGCATGCTAATATATCATCTTCTGATAGCCACAGATACATTAAATATTGAGTAACTAAATGCATCATTCTGTGAAATGCCACAGAATGAATTCAAATGCCAGTGATAGATGGGGCAGAGTAGCTAAATCACACTAAGACATTATCACTGTCTCTCATATTGTACTACAGAAATATGTCACTCATCAAAGAGGACACAGAATGAACTTTATATCTTCCATCTTCTTCACTTTCTTCTTTTCTTCACAAACTCCCTCATATCACAGCTGTCACGTTTATTTGTTTTCTCAGCAAGAGTTGTGACTTGTGATCAGGCAATAATTAGGAAAGCCTAGGGGACCTAGATCTCTCTCTCTCTCTCTCTCTCTAAATAATGACATATAGGCCTAAATAAATTAAGTAGCCTATAAATAAACAAACCTAAACATGTATCCTTGTTTACTTTTGTGGTAATTCAATAAGACGCAATTTTCAAAAGGCAAGTGATAATTCAAAACCAGATAGATCATCATCCTACAATGTATTGCATTTAAAACTTGCATCAGTGCAGATGGATTCATCAACAACAACAGTAAAGACCCTGGTAAGTTGATCATTTAATATATTTGTGCTTCTGTGGTGATATAATGGAGATATGACCATCTATAGTGTTTTCTATGGTGTTTTCCTGTGAAATGCGAGCCGCGAGCAGTGTGAATGCCGAAAGGAAGCGGCCTCCGCTTCGGCGCCGTTACGCGTCCATTACGCGTCCTGTGTGAACCAGGTGTTAGACTGTAAAGCCTAGGCACTCAGGTCTGGTGTCCTGCAGGTTTTTGTTCATCGCTGGTGGTTAATGAGACACACTTGGTCTGTATCTACTTGACACCAGGTGTGGCTCATTATCTATTATAGGAACAAAACCCTGCAAGACACCAGACTGGAACGGAGTACTTAGGCTCTAAAGTATGTTAAATCACAAGGTTTTCATCCAACAGCAGGTACATAGACTGTCAGACAAAAGATATACAATTTGTCTCTGTGATTCCATTCATCTTGCTATTTACTGGGGCTCAGCTCTGAATGTCCCTCTGTCCCAGCCATAGTATGGTACACCCCCTTCCCCCCATTAAAACAATGTTTATATAGTGATATATTAAAGACTTTTCACTCTCAGATGGAGTTTTTGATAAAAAGACATTAGTTTTAGGCCTACATGTATGTTGTAGTGCTTTCACCACTCAAACAGAACTTGTATTTGAAGTTATGATGGGCTAAGAAAGTCAGAAAATGCTTATTTTCCATCTACAAGTCAAAGCCATCATGAACAAATATTAATTTCCCCTACATTTTTAAATAATTTTCAGAGTGTATCATTAATGAGGATCCTCCCAGCAACTCATACATCACTGCTGCTTAAGTCTGCCTCTGAGGGACATGCACAGCTGTGGACAGCATAATATGGTAGTTTAACAAAACCATATGATTACATTAGCTTATTATATATTAGCTTATAGATTATATCAGCTATATTAGCATGTTATCACGCAGGCATAAACGCTTTCACGAACTTGACAGCAAAACTCCACCTAAACAAAACACAAAGGATATTATTCCTACCACTGGTGTCATGACGATTCAAAATGAGAGGGCACAAGCTTGATATCTGATGCAGTATCTGTCATCTCTCAGATAGAAAATAATGAAAAATGAAATATGTTTTGCTGAATATTTAGGAATGGTGATTCTGCAGTAATTGTGTAATACATCAGACTTCAGTAATCCACATCGCTCTCCCTTGCAGCCCTCGACAAACTATAACTACGTTGAAGTAACTATGTTCTCTATTCATCGGTATTGCGTATGGCTTTGTGTGAATTTGTTCCCCCTCAAAAACTTTGGGCGTAATAAGTCTCTGATCCATTTGACATTGGATGGTTTAGTCTAGAGTTGTAAACACGAACACGTTTCTCTTAGAGCTAAAAGCTAGACAACCAAGACTCAAGCTTTTGCTCTGCCTCTGAGGAACAAACGCATACCATATGGTAATGCCACTGCTTTCAGGACTCTCATATCTGCAAATGCCAAATTTTTCAGGAATTAAGAACTGAATTACTATTTTTTTTTTCAATTTATGGCCAACTGTTGAAATCACATAATGTGTTTTGAATTGGTTTTCATAAGCCCCAGGGTTGTGAAACTTACTCAACACATAAAGGACCATGTACATCCTCATCCTAAAAAAAGAAAACATCTTAGGTATAAGGTAGGTAAGATTTTCACATGGCATCAGCAACATATGAAATCAAACAGAGAGACTCTAATGTGTGATATTGAGAAAGTGCAATTTCCAGTTGTGGCTCTAATTACAGTGGCTTTAATGAGCACCATTTCCCATCAGCTCATCCATCATTTCTTCCAACATCTGACAGTCTGTCTATCTTTTTGGTACATATCTGATTTTGTCCAGTCTATACAGGAAAATACCAGAATCCATGCAGTTTCTCTATTTCGGACAGCCAAGGAAAGATCAGATCTGGACCACAAAGAGTTAAAAATCTGTTAAAATGTGTTTTCTCCATGTTTAGACAGCCACATCTGGGAAACTGGGCCAAAAATAGTTACAAAATCTGATATGTTTTTGAATGTGCAAATTCATTCACTGTATCAGGCCCCTGTTAATATGCATCGTAAAACCTGTCCTGTGTGAATATGCATCACAGTTAAATATGCCCATGTTAATATTCTAGCCTACAAGCAGCTTTCTACTGCAAACAACAGATGGAAGGGCAGATGCATTTAACTAAACCATATTTCTGAACTAACAGATTACATATTTAACGAAACTATATTTAACAAGTAACAGAATACACACAGAACTAAACTTAATTTCAATAGTAACGGAATACACACTAAAGTAAAACCCTATTTGAATACCAACAAAATACATGCTAAACCACATTTTATAGGAAAAGTCTGGAGTATCCTTTCAGTTTCAAACCAAAACTAAACTATATTCTCTCATTACCAGAATACACACCAAGCAAAATCAAATTTTAATACTGAAACCTATCCTATCCTGTTACCTCAGGCTGGATCCAGCCCAATGAATCACTCATTTTTACTCCTATTTGCTTGTTAACCACGATACCATCTGCATTTCCCGATTCTTAAGACAGGCAGTTCTGAGGCGTTCTCCGAGGAGCCGACTGGAGCAGACAGGCATCGAGCACTCACCAGCTTCTGGGCTGGTTGCTCCTAGCTTGTGTTTTAATGTACCCACATGAGGAAAGCAACTTTTTGGTGCTGTGAATGGTAAAGAACGATCTAGACTGACGACTGAAATATCATCGATGGAGTTAGAAAAGCAGCCCCAAAGACAGCCATGTCTGTTTTGTTATTTTCAAAATTCAACACTCAAATTCACATGGTTAACAGGCAAATATGAGTAAAAATGAAAAGGAGGGATTCATGGGGATGGATCCAGGCTAATGTTTTGAGCAGTTGGGACTGGTTTGGTTGGCTCTTCAAGTCAAAGATATGGTGAAGAGTCTTTGATGTAGCTGACAACTACTAATGAATCATAAATGAAACAGTCCATGCTGTAGGGGAAGGCAGGCTAGATACTATACACCATAATGACATTTTATTTTGCTAAATATGTAGATAATATTGATTTTTTACTTTTTTTTAGAAATGTGGATTCCAGATGTCAAGAGCTCTGAAAAATACCTCTGAAAATATGAGAATTAAGCGAGCAGAAGGTTTAAATGGTGCATTTATTAATCACATGTGTACTGTATAGTGATTCCTCCGGTGTTGGTGAAAGTTAGCCTCATTTTCTAGACTGGCATCTCTCCCTTATGAAAGTAACCATGCAGGACGTTGATGATTGGTGAGAAGTGCCATGTTAGGCGGGACTTCTCACCAATCGCTAACATCCGGCATGATTACTTCAAGCCGTTCAGCTGTGAAAGAGTCTTTATCTGCCTGAAAATAGTCTGTGTGAATAAGCTAGCTTTATCATTCCACAAATGGCCCTACAAATTAGTTGGAGCTACTGATAACAACATGTTGGTTTCGTCTCTGCTACAACACTGTTTTCAAAAGTTAGGATAAATACGAAAAATGCAGGACATCTAAAATATGATTCTATCTAAAGGTAAATGTGCATGTAAGGGTATTTGTGCAGTTGAATCAGTCAGTAACCTTTTACTTAGTTGTAATATCTTTACAGATACAATGTTGTATCCTTTTTGGTTAATTTGTAAAATACATTTAATTAATCAGTCAGAACTGGTGATCTTGGTGTTTAATTATTGCACTATTGTACTTTTTTAATACTAGGCTGCTGTATGAGAAACCATATTGCTCAGGACAAGGGTTTTATACACAACAGGTTTTGTTGTGTATACAGTCATTATATATCTAGCTGGCTCAAATGTTACCTATAGAAAGTATTAACTAGTAACTAGGCAGGCCACAATACTCACTACACGCAGCTAATGCAATGCAGTAAAACATTTGATGAGCAACTTTGTAACCACAGAGTTGTAATCCAGATTGTGTCTATGCAAACTAGCTGAATTAATTAAACCAAGTCCCATTCTAAAGTACACTTAATGATCTCAGTGGTAATGGCCCTTTAGAAATAGCAACAGCAGAATACAGAGTCAACAACGAAACCCAGTGCTGGTGAAATACACGCTCCCAAAATAATATAAAAGATGATAAAGGGGTAGTTCAGAGATTTATGAGCCCATATCAACCCCCTGAGGCCTGCAGTGTCTCAGTACTCAGTTTGACTAATGGTTCTTTAGCCATAGTTGACAAGGAAAAGGACTTGGGGATTTATTTACACGAAACCATGTTTTTTTTTTGTATGTTAGTAAATGGTATATTCCACATTATTCCATCTAAATGTTCTGTGTGTAGCCTGACTGTAGTTATCCAGAGGAACTTACAATTAGCATTTCAAGATGTCTGCATTGCTTTGATCACAAGTAGGTTTTAGACATTATGAGAGCCATATCAAAGAGACCATGCAGTCTACAAAATCCAATATATCAACCTCCCCGAGGGGAATACTGTCTCACTCCTCTAGTTGAATAATGTTTCCATACCAGTGGTTGACTGGTGTTTCTATTGTACTGACTGACTGATTTTGTTGCCATAGCATTGGTTGACTGATAATGCCGTCAGTTGTTCATTATGAGCCAATCACAGCCCTGCAGACACAGAAACTCATGAATACGTAATGAAGAGAGATGATGGAAGGATGTGATTGGTAGGTTCTGCCGTAGGGAAGGAAATAGATTGTTCATACCTGACACACACACAGACAACTGACAGAGAAACACACACACATGCACAGACGCACACATGTACAGCTGCACACGCACATTGCCGCAAATGCATAAACACACATATACAAAGATGCAGACACACTCACAGATAGACACACATACATACATACACAAACCGAAACACACACACACACATATAGTACAAACACACACAAGCACAGACAGGGGTGAGGTTGGACACACACACACACACACACACACACACACACACACACACTTACAGTTAGAGATACACACATGTACCGTATATGCACACATATACAGGTAAACAGATGCACATACATAGACATATACACATGCAGGCGCACACAGCAACACACACCAAAAGCACAGACACAGCACACACTCACAGCCGGGTGTTGAGGGTGAAGGGTTGGTCATTACAGCAGACTACCAGAGAGGTGTGTGGACAGAATACCTGATCATTTGTTATTAGCCATTCATGCCTAAGATATTATATTCCTGTTACATTTGGACAGAGAAACAACTTAACAGAGCATTAAAGAATAAGTAAATAACAGTAAATAATGGAGGCAAGGAAGCTTGTTTACTCCTGACCTTGAAGGACAGCTCTGCCTTACATGTTGTATTTAAACACTAAAATGAAAAAAGTTCAGTATGTACACAAACCTAAAAGTAAATGCTCTCCCTGCTACTAGTCTGCATACTACATACGGTAGTATGCAGTGTCTGAAAAAATATCAACATGCTGCATGACATAGCATTACATTAAATTTACATTCAGATGGAAGCTTGCTGATCAGCATTACATTGTTCCTATTTTCTGTGATTGGTTCATTATAATAACCATCATGGGTTAGCATCAGGGTTAAGATCTGCATAATGAAACACAGAAAACAGGAGAACATTGTGGCATTTTCAGTATGCTAATGTAGGAGAAAAAAAATTCCTTCCAAACAATCTCAAATTTTGGATGCTGGAACAGCCTATTGATTTAGAGGTGCTACCCAGAATTCAAACAGGACATGGTATGACTGACTGAAGGTCAGTGAGAGCAGTCTCTCCATCCTCTGCCTCCCTCATCTGGTTGGGCTAGTTCCATCATCTTTTGCCCAGGCCCTCCTGGATTAGTTCCATTATGGTTTCACCAGGCCCGCCTGGATCATTTCCAAAAGCTCAGATAGACCTTTCCTTCAGGCTCAGAACAAACTAGCCTCCTGCGACTCCCCCTCTCCCAGCGCTAGCCCTCACATTTCCCTCCATCCACATCATCAGCACTGTTATTATTTAGCTGTGTCTCTACGGGCTGCATGCGATTAATCATGAACTGAATAGTGTTAATTTTGGCAGGAAGGTGCTGAAAAGGTAGGAGAACAGGGAGGCAAGCCCTGGCAAATCAACACTTAAGCACCCAAGAGGGCTTTTTGGGCTTTCACATTTTTTGACAGAGTCGGCTTTTCAGAGAAAAAATAATGTGGTTTTTCAATGCTGCTATGCTGTGAAACAACAAAGAAAAAGGCTTCCAAAAAAATCTCTCATCGTAGCTGTAAAATAGTCATGCCTGAAGAACTGCAGAATATAAGGAAAATGTCAGCCATTGATAGTGTTACGTTACGAATATCTGTCTAATCCAGTAAGATAAATGATTTAAAATTAGAGCGGGCGGTAATTATTAAGCAATAGCTTGATTATTATCCCTTTCATGATTACCTATGAAACATTTGAATTAATTATTTTAGTGCTGTTGGCCTACTCATGTAAGTTGCTCTGGATAAGAGTGTCAGATAACTGCCTGAATTATATTTGTAATTCTTCAATGGAGTGGTATTTCCATTTGATGACACTAACCAAGGGTGCTTAACATTGAGGGCATGGAAACGTATAAGGTGTCCTTGTTATTCTCATCACTGTGCTGGGTTTGCAGGTATACTCATACTGGTGAGAGATCTCAACACTGATGTAGCATGAAGAGAGGCCAGCAGGGTGTGTTAGTGAGTAGTAAGTAGAGACACCCAGGTTCAAGACCCGTGACAGCAAACCTACACCCTGCTGAAGTGTCATTGAGCAAGACACTGAATCCCTACCAGCTGCAGGGACGATGTACTGCAGCTGACACTGCTGTGGAGGAGGCAAGAGGGGGATCAATATCAGCTATCACCCAAAACAAAAACAGACTGAAACCAAAAGTTGACAAAAACCAAGGAGTGTACAAAATCAATGAATTCATAAATATTCATTACAACACCGCTACAAAGGTCACTACATATTAAATACAAAACTATTAATTACAGATGTCACTGTATTACAAATTAAAACAATAAATTATTACAAATGGATATATAGCCTACATTCTCTACAAAATATCTATCTATCTATCTATCTATCTATCTATCTCCCACAAAATTCACTCAAAACCAAATTTTACTTAAGGCATCATACAATAACAAATATTCCTTATAAAAGTGTTGAGTAAGTTAACTAAAAACACTGCTACATATTCATTACAAAGTTATTCATTTTAAAACAGCACTAAAATTATGCATTACAAACACCACTCTGATGTTTGAGAGAGAATATTCTAATAGCAACGATGCAGCAATAAGGATCCTCATAAGACCCTTTTCTCTCTGAATCCCTCCCTCTCTGCCGTCTTTCACACTCCCTCTCCTTTCTTGTGTCTCCATGCCCCCTTTTGCTGTATCTTTGAGCATTGTTGATCACAAAAAAATTGTTTTGTTTTTTTCATCTCTATTTAATGTGAGAGTTAGACATGAGGTCTCCAGTGAAGTTAGCTTCAGGTTAGCTTTAGGCTTTTAATCAACATTTTAAAGGAAAACTGTGAGAGACGTTCTGACTTTGCAGCTTCGCCAGAAAGTAACAACCTTCTCTCCCCTCTTCCCTTTCTGCCCTGTCCACCTCCCCCTCTCTCTAATGTTATGTTCATTAATAAGGGCCAGACATTATTTCTCAGTGTTCAGACTGAAATTCGTACAGTAAATGGAACCCCTGGCAACCATTCAACTGACTAGATGGCTGGCTGACTGACCAGCTGACTGGCTGACTGCCAGACTGAATGGCTGACTGACTGGCTGACTGACTAGACACTCTAGGCATTTGCCTGACACTGTTAACCAAGCTACTTACAGTAAGTGCAACAGTAGTAAAATTCTGATTGACTGGCGGATCGACTGAGTGACTTAGTGAATGACAATTACAATGTAGGCATTTAACTGGGGTCTGGTGTGCAATAAGTGCTTCAGTAGGTTCTAGCTGAAACAAATACCTGGCTGTCTGTCTAACTAAACGACTAGCTGTGTGTCTGTTTGTGCGTTTATTATGAGGGGTGGAGGTAAAGAAACAAAACAAATGATAATGGGATGAAAATGCTTCTGAATTGAAAGCAAGAGTGACGAAAATGCATGTGAATTGGAAAATTGAGTGATAAGTTGTCAAGTGATTGGATAAATCCAAAGACAATTTGATTAAGTTAGAGGTGATTTGATAAAAACAGCCATTTTCATTAAAGCCACGTCCATTTCCATCATGCTGTTCTTCAGTTCACATTCACTTCATCACCACTGCATTATTCAGTTCATTTTCATTACTTCCACCCTTCTGGAGACTAGGGGTTGCTCACCTTAAAAGATAAATGGCAATTTTGTTGTTTAAAGCTGCTAACAGTAGAATATGAAACTTGATGACTGTGGTGACCCCATGAGTCCCTTAGCGGTAGTGTTTTACATCACTGGAAAGACGCAAAGACGACTCACTACTAGTCTCCCACTCTGCAGAGAGGAGGACAAATATCTATACATGTGAAGTGATGTGAAATTGTCATAATGCAAACTGAATAATGGAACTGGAATAAACTATGTGTAAGGAGGCAAGCTATTTTCCCCCCGGCACACGACGTGTTCAAATTCAGGTCAGTCAATCTATCAGTCAGTCAAATGGCGCTCTCTCACCTCATATTGAGTGAGCCTTGCTCGCTCGCCCGGTGTTAGTCTCACATAGCTTTGCAACTGTGGTGGCTACTCTATGTGTGAAAAAAAAAAAAAAATGACACTGAATGTTTTAGTTACAACTACATTGAGGTAGCAAAGCAGTTTTGTCTAACAGGAGTGGAATTTATTAAGATTGCCCAATGCGCACAAGCTAACATTGCTAACATGCTACTGTGTTAAGATACTGAAAGACAGCTAACCTACCGGAGCGTAGCGATATAGTAGAATGGATCTATTCTTCTTGACAGTACATTGGGTGTTATTATTCCAGGGCTGTAGAACTTCAACTACAGCAACAGTTGATGCTGCACACACCTAGCTAACCCTAACCCTATACAGTATATTTGTGCCATAACACATGCACATTTCACTGTTGAGACAAACACAAATAATTAACCAATTCTCATTTTTTCTACAGCTGTTATACAATGCTATCGAAAGTGATTGTAGAATTATATACTGAGGTAAATATTATACACAAAGGGATCTTAAGGGATCTGATAAATAATTAATGATTAAAAGTGGTGATAAATGATGAAATTCTTTTTTTATTAAATTACCTCTATTTTAATCATCTTTGGATTTATCAAATCAATTTGGATTAATCAAATCAAACTCATATTTTGTTAACTCCTGATTGCTATTTATGACTGGATGACTGGTTACCTGACTGACTGGCTTAGTCACTGGTTAGGTGGATGGATGGCTGACTTGACAGAATGTGTGACTGACTAGCTGCCTGTCTGAATGTGTGACTGACTGGCTGGCCGACTAAATCTGGCTGGTTGGCTTCCCCCCCCCCCTATAAATAATTACAAACAGGCAAAACGACTTTCTTGAAAAAGGTATGACCCCGAAAACTGTAAAAGTTAACCTATTTAAAGGGGAAATTCAGCGTAAAATAGTGTTCTCGTACGTTATTCCTGTAGTCGTTGGCAATTCAGTGTTTATTTGGGAACATGGTTCACTGGTTTCTAGCTTTGAGGGAGAGTTGTTCGTGTTCAGATTTTTTTTTAACTATTATTTAACAGGCAAGATGACTGAGAACACGTTCCTATTTCAAGCTGCAGCCTGGGGGTGTATTTGCTGGGGGTGGGAGCATAACACACACTCACATCTGGAAGCTGCCCTGTACTAACACAGTCTTCTACTCTTGGCCATGTAGCAGCAACCACAGGAGTATTTAGGCTCCACTGCTTTGCTCAAGGGTACTTAAGAAGCTGTTGATGAAGGAGAGGAAAGCCTCACTCACTCTTTTTCCCCCACTAAGGTTTTCCCAGCCGGTCCAGGGATTCAAACCTGCAAGCTTCAGGTCACAAGTCTGTGGACTGTAGGAGTTACATGCATTAAAAAGATCACACTTGCCACAAAGACTAAAATCTGATTTTGTTGTTTCTGTGTAAATGCAGCCTTAAAGCCTCAAACTGTAATTGCAGTATTACTGTTGAAAAACTTCCATTGGCTGTTGTTCCCATAGGGATTTAATGGATTTGAGACTTTTTCACTCTAAAATGGAGCTTTGGATATGACTGACAGTATGTGATAGCTTACATCTCATGAATTGTACATGTATGTTAAGGCTGCAAGGGTTTCAAAAGACTAAAAAAGACTTATAATGTGAAAAACATCTCAAGAACATGTTTGAAATTCCAGCTTCTCTCTTTAATTTACTACATTTGGCCTATTTCTCGGGGCCCCCTAAATGACAAGTGAGTGCTAGATACTAGTACTGCGTTTTAGTGAGAGGCCACATTTACAAGCTTGGGTCCCCACATGAAATGAGCAGCAGGATGTTTTAATGAGCCTGGTTCCCAGAGTGAGAGACTACATCCACTCTGTTTTCATCCTGGCCTCCAAATTACACGAGTAAGAGCCTATAGCATGCTTCAAAACACTGCAATAGTTTAATAATTTGTGAGAATCCTTTTTTAACCATGTCATAATGACATATGAAATTTCCATCTTAGGGCAGAGTGTCTCATTAAATGTTTTACATTTGGGTCCTGAGGTTAAAAGCATTTACTGTAGTTTAAAAACACTGACACAGTTGAATAATTACTGAGCTTCAATTAAACATACTAATGACCAGTTAGTGGTTGTGGTTGTGTTCAGCTGTGAGGGGGCATAAGAGGAATGAGTAATATCTAGGCTAGGAATGTGAATTTGCAACTCAACGCTAATTGTATTGAGACAAAGACTAAACACTGGGTGTAACCTACACTGCTCTACTTTACTCTGCTCTCTATACTCTACATATGACTACACATGACTGTCCCAGATCAGAAGAATGAGGGGGAATGTTCCCTTTAACGAGTATACTGTACGTCCCACGGTGAGATATTTGAATCGACATGGCAAATTCCCATGAATTAGGTCTAAAAAACATTTAGCCTATAAGACGTTGCCATTGTGAATAATCTTTAAATATCAATTAAGCATGCAAATGGCCAATTAAATTTAAATTTTGTTTAGCTGTGTGGAGGAGCTCCAGGCTTTCCATTACTAAATACTCTTAACAGGCTTTTCCTGCTTCCAAAAACACAACCAACCATTTGCTACCCCCCCCCCTTCTCTCTCTAGATTAGTTTACGACAGGCATTTACAACAGCGGGACATTAAAAATTGTAAGCGTTTATGCTTAAATATTTAGCCAAATCTCCCTGCCAAATCATTAGACCCCCTGAACCTCTCACTCTCTTTCTCTCCCTGGATAGCTCTTTCTATCTCTGTTTTGCCTCTTCCCCCCTCTCTCTGTTGTTCTCTCTGTCCCCATATACTCTGTTTCTCTCTCTCTCTCTCTCTCTCTCTGCATACTTACATATAAATCATTATGAGATTATTATTAATTTATAGCTTCATAATTTGGGCAGCAGAAGAAAGAGATGTTTTTAAATGAGCCAAGAGGCTGACCTATAACACACACACACACACACACACATACACACACACACACACACGCGCGCGCACACAGTCAGTCCAGCAAGCTGGCAGCACCTACAGCCAATCTTCTCTCTCTGAGGTCTCATAGCAGTGTCTTATAAACTAAACTAAACCTGCCAAAGCAGATTTGTTTATTTATTCTCTCAGAGACAAATTTGGAATTGTTTTCAAGCAGTGTGTGCCACTAAACTAAACTAACCCTGCCCAAGAGCTTTGCCGTTATAATTTATTGTCCCAGAGACCAGTAGAATGTAGTAAAGAGGGACATATGGTAAAGGACTATGAAGTGGAATTACGGTAAAATAAAGTTAAAAAAAAAGAGGAATATAATTAAGACTTTTTTTTCAGAATAAAGTGGAGTCAATGGGTATCCTAAGAATTCTGATATAAAGTACAGCAAAGTAGGCCTACATGGTAAGAAAGCAGTATAACATGCAAAAGAGTAGAATCTTTTGAAGTGAATTATTCCACTAATATTTCATTTCAACACTTGCAAGTTTAAAGGATTTCATTTGTACGTGGTTTCCATTCTTTCCCAGTGGTTGTACACATCCACAAGGTATGAAATCGATAGTTAATACATAATCCATCCCCTTTCATCACTGGAATGTTGCCGGTGTTGCTACTGACAATGCAACCGCAGCAACGTTGTCAACGGGGCAGGCATCAGTTGCAGTGAGAGTTGCCGTGGAGTATTGATCTTTCCTCACTGCTTACTGACACTGTTGACACGCATTTCCTATAAAATGTAGTGGAGTAATTTTAAAAGATGAATTCATTTTCTCAGAGACAAGTGTGGAGCCGGTTTCATGCGGCGCACGCAGGCCGATATGACATGACAATTCAGAGAACCAATGACTGTTCTGCGAGAATAAATCTGGTGGGTTCAGTTTATTGAGCTGTACTATTAAATTATTGTACGACATTTTTTTGGAGCGATGTGTGAAGCTTTCTAATCAGCAAGTAGGGTTTATATTGATAGCAACTTTCCTAGTCTGTACTTAATTCCCAGATCGCCACCCAACCTGCCTTTCTGCCACCGTTCAAGAACCGACAAGGTAATGGAGATGATTGACAGCTGACAGGACGTAGCCATCAATCACAACCTTGTTAGGAACTTCACTAATTAATCAACTAACCTATCAGACTGACACCACTCATTAACGTGGTAATTAAACTTTTAAACCAATTAAGATCAATTACAGTCCAATTAACAGCAAATCTCAAGCAGAGTGGCCAGGCTGTCAGTCAATCCATCAGGCAGAATGTTTCAGAGAGGCAAAAGGAGAAACAGTGGGAGGAGAGGGAGATAAGGAGAGGACAAGAGGATCCGCGAGAAGAGGAGGAGGAAGAGAGGGCAGGGGAGGAAGCAGGGAGGGAAGGAGGGAAAGATGAGATGAGGAAAAAGGAGAGGACAAGGAGGAGGGGGGAAGGGGAGAGGAAGGATGAGATATGTTGCATGTTGTATGTGTTAATATTAAGAATAATGAAGATGATTAATTCATTAACCATTTTACACAAGGTAATTGTAATTGTAAATGCCAGGCCTGGGCTAAATTCACTTTCCGTTCAATCAATTAAGTAAGTGATCGTTCTTCAAAAATCAAACTTTTGGCATGAGTTATCATAGGGTTTGTCATATCCAACCTATTAAGGTTGTCATACCCACAGATTAAGAAATGCTTCAGAATTAGTATTAAATCATTTGTAAATATATTGCAGTTTCAATTTACTGGCTGAATTGACTGTGAATTGGCACCAGCCCTGCAAGTGACACATGCAGCCAATACAAATATCGATGCAGTGCTGAAGAAACCTTGTATTTTGTCTTCTATATTACAGTTGACACCTGACATTGTCTCCTACTTGTAGAAAATGTTCCATGAATCTGTGACCAAGCCAAACCATTGCTCTCACGTTGTAAAATACCAAGAACGCATTGGCAACAAGGGGAAAACAAGAACTCCACTTTTTCCTCAACTCATGAAACGTTGAATTTTTGAAGATACATGATTTATGTACTTTATCCCTCTATGTCCTCGCTCTCTGTTTTGTGATTCCTCTGTGTCTGTGACCTCGCTGTTTTTCTGCTTTCAGTACTGTGATCCCTGTGTATCGCCCTCGTCGAACAGCTGTAGTTTAACCGCTGTAGGCAGGGTAAAGTAATCATTACCAAAGAGTGTCTGTCATTTCAGTCACATCTAAATCCACGATGTCAGTGATTTTTCCTCACTGTGCACACCCGCGTTAGCAACAATTATTTTTACCTTCTGTTGCCTTGCACAAATTACAGTAGGTACACATTATCTGCCATCATTATTTTAAGAAACACTGCAGATTTCTCTCATTCCATATATATTGGTCATCACAGATGTCTTGTGACAATTACATATCAGACTCTGTCCCGTGAACTAATCCTGTCCGAAAAGGGCTTTATGTCTGTAGCACTCTCTGATTCCTGTACTGTGGGCCCGCATGGGGTTTTCCTGACTTTAACAGAAGCTTAGGTGGTAACATTGCCACTCCGGTAGGATTTACACTGGAAGTAGGGGTTGAAATCTCTCTAAGAACATAAAACAACATTTAAGACTGAAAAATAAATCAATTTAAAACCCCCAGACAGGTGAAACACACTGATTAATTGATTCATTCTTAGAGCTGATACATTACTACATTAATACATTCAGAGATCAAATGCAAAAAAGATACAAATCCTATTAAATTCATTATATTTTACATCAGGGGGTTAAAAAAAAACACAACTGAAATTATGAATAATATTTTTTACATTGATTTGGTCCTCATTATCAATCCTCATTATCTGCTCATTTCTGTATTACAAGTTGCCAGTGTCTCAGCAGCTTAAGTGTTATGTAGGGAAACCCTGGTAACTTTCTATGTGTCTTGTCTGTCTGAAGAAAGATGAAGACCAGGTCAAACAAGTTTGAGAGGAATGGGAAAAAATAGCCATAATTACTGTCCAAGGCACCCACAATATTACAGAAATGTACAGAGACAGGGAGAGAGAAGACCAGTGACAAGAAGAGATTGAGGAAAATAGATAAAGATGTGAGCTGAAAAGAGAAGAAAATATCTGTGAAAAGATGGGAAGAGAGAGGAATAGAGAAGAGGAAAGAAGAGAATAATATAGAGAAGCACAACCTTAAAAGACTGTCATTTCCAACACGTTTGAGGGTAGTTTGTGTTTTACTACTTTTCAAGTCAAGATGTAAATAATAATATAGTGTCCACATAATCTGCCATTTACACATTGTGTTAAAAATTAGCAGAAGTGTGTGTTGTGCCAAACTACACTCAAAAGTGTTTACAACTACACAGCCTTTTTAGGAGAGGATCAAGAAGAGATTTGAGGCTAAAAGAGAACAGGAGAGTATAAGAGAAACAAGTAAAGTGTAAAATAAAACCCATCACTGTTCCAGTCTGTGTCTGTGCAGTTGTTCCAGACATTCAGCTCTCATTATCACTGTTGGGAGACAGGGACAGAGCCAAATGAATTTCTAAATGTTTTCCACCAGTTAGGGTCTGTGTCAAAGAAATCTAGCTCTGTCTGTGAGCAGTTACCAGAGAGAAAACGAAAGAGCAGGAGAGAGGGAAATAGACAGCGAGAGAGACAGAGACACCCAGAGAGAAATGGTAGTAAGAGAAGAGACAGGGAGATTGGAGTCAACAAGCGTAATTAAAGCGAGTTAGAGGCAAGATGATGGGATAAAACAGTCAGTTGGAAAGAAAAAAAAAAAAGCAAAGCAGAAAGAAAGAGGGAAAAATAAAAAGGCAGGAAAAATGGCAAAGAAGCAAGAACAGAACCCTGAAAATAACTGTCATTAAGAAACACAGAGAGGTTTGTATATATATAGAGTGTGTGCGTGCGTGTGTGTGTGTGTGTGTGTGTGTGTGGGTGTGTGTGAAGACGTCTGTGTTTCTATAGTGCGTCAATAGTAGCCGAGTCTTACCTTGGTAATGTGCGCTGAAACCACGGTAACGGTGGTTGCTATCAGTTACAAAATGTAGACGGAGCCAGTTCTTGTTGCTAACGATGGGAGAGGGGACATTACTGCCTGACAACCTGAGAAGAAGACAGAGAGAAAGTTAGCAAGATATGGCACACACACACACTTTTCTAACCTTTATACCCAAAGAATGTTTGCTTTTTTCCACCAGTGTCCTGCTTCACATGTATTCAGTTACACACTTTCACACCTGGGAGCTGCCCAGTACAACCCACAGTCTTTTTCTATTGGGCAGCATTGAGCAGCTCCACTGGAGTAACTGAGGAGCAAATGCGGTTTGGACTGTCCCCCGTTCACGCTCCATACGATTTCTTTAACCTTTAGACCTGGCAACTCAACCTCCAACTGCTGCAGTGGAGCTGCTCGATAACCAATAGTACCTGCACACACACGCACACACACACAGACACACACATTCATGTATGCACACACACACACACAGAACATTTGTCTTGGAAGCAAAGGAACAATATAGCTCTTCTGTAAAAGACCAAAGCCAGACTGTAAAACAACTTATTACAGCTGTGAAAGTGTTGTGACAACAGATACTAAAATACTGAAATCAGCCTAAAGGAGAGGGATAACTCAACATGTGTGTGTGAGTGAGTGAGTGAGTGAGAGAGACACAGAGAAAGAGAAATGCAGCAGTAAAAGTGTCATTAGAAGTTATCACTGTCCTTTAGGCTTAGTTTACTCTTATTACTCTACTCTTATTCTACTTTATCCCTTTGGCCTGTGTGTGTGTGTGTGTGTGTGTGTGTGTGTATGTCGGGTGAAAGCACACCTTGGAGTGTGTGCAGCTGCTGTCAGGAATGGAGTGAGAACAAAGTCTACTCTGTCCATAATGACACAGATTGAGTTACAGTGTCAGGATTTCACCACACACACACACACACACACACAGTGAACTTCCCAGTACAACTGCAGTCTGCTGCTGTCGGCCGCTGAGCAGCTCAACACTACTTAATGAAGGAAGGGACAACATTTCTCATTTATTTTTCCTGCCAAGATTTCCCCAGTTGGTCAGGGGATTTGAACCAGTAACCCTCCGGTTATAATCACTGCCACCACCAAGTGCAGATGGTACATCATCTGTTGTTTCAGTCTACCTTTTACATTCACTATATCTGTTAGAACATCTGTATGGAAAGAGATTAGTGCCACCAGAGATTTGAATTACAACAATTTGAATTTGTCATGTTTATATTGAAACGTTCAATAAAAAAAAACTGAAAATGGATTTGTTTAATACATGCATTCAACAATTTAAAATTGAATGCAATGGCTTGAAATTGAATGTGATTATTATTGATTTTAACTTTTAGCTGTAACTTTCCCAATTCAAATTCAATTTTGTTAATTCAGATTCAGCTTCCTGAGACAGACATCCCGGCACAAGGGACTTACTGTATATTCACTGATATGCAAATCTTGTCATTTGTTTCAGGTTAATAAACATCATGACTGTTGTCTAAAAACATATGAATATGTGGCCCATAGCTGCTACTAGAGTGCTGCGCAGCAAAATTATTTACATTTCTTCCAAAATTAAAACAAAAACATAGTGTTGCATCTCTTACTGCAGAGATTATGTGATATGCTACACTACCGCTGTTTAATATCCAAATATAATTGCCAGGCTGCAGTAGGCTACACTGCTTTGAAACAATACTAGCTGTCTGAAAGGTAGCATGCTGATGTATTGAGCCTTCTCTGCAGCCCAGTACTAGTAGATAGAACCCAATTCACAACTCTTTCACTGAGTGGGGAGAAAAAGACTCGCTAATTGGCTATGAAGATGAACAAGGCACAGTGCCACATGACTTATGGTTGGCTAAGTGAAGAGTGTTAGCTCATTGTTGGCAGACTTAGAGAAGGCGACTGCTTTCCAGTCAACACTCGGGGAACAAAAGACCCTTATGCCCAGACAGCTTCAAATTAATGCAGTTCAGACACAATCTCTGCTGGCACTAATCTCTTTCCATACATCTGTCATTTGATGTATGGCACATTCATCTCGTAACACTAACCAACAGGTGCAGTTTGTTTCCTCTTAAACATTTCTGTGCCGTGTTTTGCAGTGACTTCTATCTAACAGTAAGCATAGAGTACTTTTTTTTTGGTCATCTCACCTTGACAATTACATTTAAGACAGAGGGAGACACACACACAAAATAATGTAGAGCATGAAGTGGACTGCCCTCTCATGTTCACCTGTCTCCTTCCATAAACCCCCGCTGTTAACCTTCGCAGTCCATTAATATCAGACACACACACACACACACACACACACACACACACACTACAATGCCAGTACCCAACACTGATACCCTCTAATATGTAACAACGGTATAATCTGTTAAAGGAATAAAAGTGGAGCACCGTTGCAGGGAACACAAGAATGCTGAGCAGGTGTTTTAGGTGTGTCTTTGTGCGCGCGCACGTGTGTGTGTGTGTGTGTGCGTGTGTGTGTGAGAGAGAGAGAGAGAGAGAGAGAGAGAGAAAGAGGGAAAGAGAGAGAGAACAAGAGAGAGAGAGGGAGAAAGACAGAGAGAGAGGGAGAAAGGGAGAGGGTCACCTTGTGCCCTAGATCAGTAGGATTCTCTGATGTCTGCTATTAGTCACGCACACATACACACACACACACACACACCGACACACACACACACGTTGAGCACGCGCAATAAGACAACGGAGCAACATGAATCAAAGAGAAAAGTTCTCAGTAGGCACCGTGCCAATGCCATAATTACTGAGAGGGGCAGAGAGAAAGATTTTCTGATTTTTGTCGCACATTAAGGGAAACAAACAACATTATTATACATTATTATAATAGCAGTGTATATGCCGAATTTATTTGGTTTGGATCATTGTAGTTGTTCAATCAATTCAATTCATGCGGCATTGGCAATGTGCACAATATATGTACTTCATGGTGGGAGAGAGAGAGAAAGAGAGGGGACAGTCGAGATTTTCCATATCCCTCCTCTATCTATACCAATAAATGATGTATTATACATTCTCAAATACCAGTCTCAACCTTGTAAATCATATTCAGAATGACTATTGAAATTGACTACATATTCAAATTTTTAAATTGAGTACAACACTGCAAATCGATGTTGAATGACTCTTTGTATTAGCTGGGAGAGAAACCGGACAGTAAATGAGATGGAAAGGGCTGGAGATGAGATATTGGAACATTCTGCTGGATAATAATCACTGACAGCTGAGTCCCTGGATTACCACGAAACATTTGAAATGTCAACAGACAATCTATTTATCAAAATAGATCTGAAAAAAAAAAAAGATTATTGTATATGACAGCATGTTAAATATGAAAAAATCAAAAATAATGTGAAGAAGAAAAGGACTACGATGAATTAATCTGAAATAAACCGATTACAGTTTGTATTGCTACATGTCCCCCAACCGTAGATTCCCATCTAAACTTAATGTAATGTAAACTTCTAGAATTGTGTCTGTCTCTGCTGTGCACAGACTGTAAAATGGTAGGATGCTAACTTAGTAATGATAACAGGCATAGAGCGAGACGAGTAGCAACGGCAGCAAGTACCTCACAAGTACCCAAGATGGGCTGTGTGCATCGAGAAAAACCCATTGTCATCTGATGCAGGCTGAAAAGGCTAGAAACAGTGCATCTATAAAAAGATGAGCATTTCATCTGAAACTAGAAACTCAGTGCCATCTGATTGCAGCTCTTGCTAGCTCTCTGTTTCTAGGTCTGTCTTTCTTTCTTTTCCTCTCATCTCTTTTTCTCCCTCTCCTGCTCCCTCCTCTTTCCCCCTCTCGGTCGCCTCTATGCACTCTCTCTGTCTCTCTCATATTATTCATATTTACAGCCCTTAATTCACTTCCTGCTATGACATCATTACCCAGAGTGCATCATTAAGGGTAGAGTGTGTGCATATTCAATCTGTTCCAATATTAAAACAGGAATTAAATCATAAATCTATACTGATAGCCTATGTGTGTGACGTTAAAATATCTTCCAGACCGCTTGCTCGAGAAGCACTTAACAACTCAGAGCCGCAGGATGAAGGTATAATTAGATAAATCTTTCTATAGGACTAAGTGCGGCAGTAGCCTGAAGGTTAGAGAAACATGCTGGTCAAAGGGTTTGGATCCCCAAAGTAGCTGGAAAACCGCTCTCCCCTACGCTCTGCCTTCCCTCAACAACTACTGTTGAGATGCTCTTGAGCAAGGCATTTCAGTGGAGCTGCTTGGTGGAAAACACTAGCAGTGAAACAGGGTGGTGCTGAAAAAGATTGTGTGCTGAGAAAAACCCTTCTGTGGATAAATAAAGCTTAAAATTATATCCTAAGTGCCCAGGAGAAACCTCCTACCTCTAAAAAATATCAACTTCTCAGGGACTGGAAAAAAATTGGTTGATTTTCCGCACTGATATCCATGTGGACAATCTGTAATGCATTATTAAATCATTCATCTACGCTGATGGCTTCTGTCTGTGATGCTTAAGTGTCCTCCCAAGGTATCTGCTCTAAAAGCACTTTAGAGTAGCTCTGAGGGAATATAGATAGTGTTCAGATGGGCTTCAGTGATTATTTTGTTTTTATACCATGGCCTGAGAGGGTGTTCTTCTCTGTGATTATGGGTGCGAGGATGATGTAGATATGCACAGGGTGCAGTCGAGTACAATCAACACATCTGAAAAGTTTTCTTCCATGCAGCACACATACTTAAGAATTAAAAACAGAAGAAAACAAGAAAGATCATTGACGATCTCCCTCATTACCATAAGAGTTACCATAGCAACCAATTAAGCAAGGCTATCCATGCTTTATGGGAGTCATCAGCACAGCTGGAAAGCGTCTTCTATCCAACAGAATGCTTGACTGAAACTACCCATTGCTAAATTGCTAAAGACTTACAGCAGAACTGAAACCAACACAACTATTTACTGCCCCATCTAAGCAACGTTTGAACAATCCATTTACGTCTTACATTGGCATAATAAATGGATTGAATAAATAGGTTGCCTTCAAATGACCCAGTTAGAAATCAGGACTTATAAACAAACAAACAAACAAACAAACAAACAGTCATGTAAGGTTTAAAAGTAGCTTTGTTCAGTTCTGATGTTACAATGTAACCATAAAACCACAAATCCTCCTTCACTCTCATTTGAGACGCTTGCCACAGCTGGATGCCTTTGAAGCACGTGACATTGTGTTGGTGCCAAGCTAAAAAAAAAAAATCTGAGAAATCCATGACTGCAGTAGCTAAATCTATACATCGGATATTCCCAGTGAATATCCTCGTTACAATGAGGCAGAGATTAGTTCTGTTTATATGTGCTGTATCTGTGCAAAAAAAAGAAGGGAATACAGAAGGATCAGACTCTTGATATCAGTTTAGAGCCTTGATTCGCTTGTGATTTGCTATCCAAACAGTTTGGAGTGAAAACCGTAGACAGTCAGCTGGCTGTCATGACAAGTTTTTTACAAAGAGAGAAAGGGCTAAGAGTTTGTAGATCTCATCACCTTCAACAGATCTCAGGTGCAAGGAATTTGGGGTATTTCTTTGTGACCTTGGTCGTATGCCATCCCACTCGCTCTCTCCCAGTCTTTCCTGCTTATCTCCACTACTGAATAAGGGCAAAAATGCCCAAAAAGTAATCTTAAAAAATCTTGATAAACCCAATGACATGCCCACTTTCACGCGCGCTCCTTTTCTATAGCATCCAAGTCAGGTTTCTCACCTGGCACTCACCCTTTTATAATGGCACAGGGAATAGTTACATCAGGTCCTGTTTATTGGTAAGAAAACAAAAACAAAAACAAAAAACTCATTCTTTAGGATGACAGGAATCTGCTCTTGTGAGTTTGACAGTGACAACTGTCTAGGCAGGCTGCCTGGCTTTCACAGTGGTTTCTGTACAGTCTAAAAGCTATTGAAGTAGTATTTCACTTGAAAATGGCAATGAGATAAAACGATCACTTTAGTTTGATTAGAGGATATTTCTAGGGAATACATTTCATATCAAGGGACCTCACAAGGGGCTCTGATCCAAAGTTTGGAAAGCCTGATGTAGACTCATATAAGGTATGTGATATTAAACTGTCCTTCCAAACTGTCTCTTCTAAAAGCACTTAAGAGATTACAATAGCTGAGAGTAGCTCTCTGGGACCATAGATCTCACTTGATGACATCCCAGATTAGTATTGGTTTTCTGGTATCTAGCTGTAAGAGAAAGTTGTTTATGTACAGTAGATACTGTTGAACAAATATGGAGGAAACGCCGGAGCATCCATGTTTCTTTCAGACAATGTTTAAAAAAAAGCACTCCCTCATATCAAATATCTGCCAAATTAACATGACAGAAAATGTCAGAATACATTGAGTGAGCAGCCATCAGATCATGCCTGGTAAATTAGCCTGTAAAACACCATTTTCAGCTTACAGCTACTGAAATGGTCTTTCCACAGTATTTAACTGTAGGATTATATTTGTCAAAAACAATAGCCACGTTCTTCAAGAGACATTGAGGTCTAAAAAAACAGTGATTCTCATGCTTCTAGGCTTAACAATAATGAGGAATAAAGGGGGACTCTTAAGGGTTCAGTAAAGAAGGGAACCCCCTTAAATTCACACTAATCAACTTATTCTTCTGTGACTTTAAAAATCATACTTCTGAAGAAGTCTTACCAGGTAAACACTGAAAAACTTAAAAGGCCTCTTTGGTCCCATAATCAACTACAACTAGGTTAGATGGAAAAAAAATACTGAGAGGAGTGAGTGTGTGCGTGTGTGTGCACCTGTGTGTGTGTGTGTGTGTGTGTGTGTGTGTGTGTGTGTGTGTGTGTGTGTGTGTGTGTGTGAGAGAGAGAGAGAGAGAGAGAGAGAGAGAGAGAGAGAGAGAGAGAGAGAGAGGGAATATCAAGTGGAAAGTAGCCAGAGGGAGCAAGAGAACATAATTGATTAAATACACTAGACCAAAAGAGCATCTCTCCCTCTCTCCATCTCTCTGTCTACCCCCCTCCCATCCTTCCTTCTCTCCACCTCTCTTCCTCCACTGAAATACACACCGGCTATTCCACTGACAGTATGGGCAAGAGAGAGAGGCAGGAAGCAAAGAAGGATGAAGAGGGAAGGAGGGAGGCAAGAGGCATAGAGGGAAAGATCGATGAAGAGGAGGAGAGACATGGAGGGAGAGAAGAAAGGAGAGAAGGAAGGGAGGGAGGGAGGGAGAGAGGGGGAGAGACATCGGTTGATATGTTAACTTGTTAATTATTCATCTCAGTGGTGGAGTAGAATGTAATCGCAAAACATATAAGCAAGAAATTACTGAAGAGCAGATTTTGGTATATATTTAATAGCCAATATGAAAAATGTGGTGCTCTATAATATTCAAACCAAGGCTTTGTACACATTTGTACATTTCTCAGGGTTTTATTTTGGAAATGTTGTAGGAGCACTCACAAATTTAGTACAAAAACTATAAAAAATCATAATTAGAATCTTCAAAGTGCTGCCGATGAAACGACATTCTCAATGGAGCAGGTATTAATCTTTTCATGCATGAGCTTTGAATTTTCTAACCATCTCCTCTTCATCATTTCTTGACTTGCATGGTAGGTTTCTCTCCTAGAAATAGGAGTCAAGTAGGCAGCTGTAAAACGTTCACATTAAATTAAAATCTAAACGTGTTTAGCTAGATCTTTCCCTGGGTTTGTATTTTTTTTTATGTTGCCTTATACTTCACCATACACCAGTTTGCTTGAGGAAGGAATTGTTTTTTGTTTTGATGATTAGAAAATATTGCTGCTTTGTATGCATGCACTAAAGAAAATGTAGGTATTCCAGTTCATGGATTCTCAGATTTTTTGCATTTTTCACGTGCAATCTGCAAATCCAAGATAGTAATTCAGCATAGTTTAGATAAAGTTTTGCGCCATGTTTATTTACATCTATCTTAACATCATGGGTCATTCATTTGGTTAGACTTCCCTTAATTTCTATAAAATTTGGTGGAAGACTTGACTTTGGCATGGCTTTCTGGTGAGTGAAAAATCTTGCCACCACTTGTTGCTATACACTCTATGATGAAGCACAAAGAGCAATCTACACATTATAGTAACCACCATTAGTTCACTTCAAACTCCTTGTCAATTATATTCACTTATTTTGATCACTTAGCCTTGAAAATGAAATTATACACAATAGGCCTGTTTACTTGTTTTGAATTGTTAGCGCAGTGTGTACTAATTTAGTGAACCTGAGTTACCTGATGTTTCCCCTGAAGCAAGGGGCTCCCCCGTCCCACCTTGTATTTGTTGACAGTATTATGCTATTGCTTTGTCTCAGAATGCTTGCATAAATATGTAGCTCAACTGAATAGAATTTGTTGTCAGCAGATAAAGATTTATTTTGTCTCGTCTAAGGTATTTCTGGTGCAAAAAGATTGTAGCCCCCAAGGTAACTAATGGTTTCTGCCCAGTCCCACTTCTACGCAAGATGTTGTGGTGTGAAGCATGAATACTGGAGGGCTTTAATCTCATTTGTGAGATTGTGCACAGCAGAGGCCAGCCAGATGACATGTGATATGTGAGATTGTACGCATACAGCAGCCAGCAGCAACCTGATATCTGATGTGTGAGATTGTACAAATCAGTATATCTACCTGCTATCTAATGAATGGCTCTCCACACAGGCAGAAGCCTCCCATCTTTGGTCAGGAGGGTTAGAGAGGTAAGCTCCCCTCATACTAACTTGTGTGTGTGCATGTATCTGTGTGTGTGTGTGTGTGTGTGTGCGTTTGTGTGTGTGTGGCTATTCATTAGACAGTGGGGGAATGCTCCTTAATCAGGCAATCTGTCTTAATAGCTTGCTCTAATTAAGACAGGTGGGACCCGCCCCACACACACACACACACACACACACGCACACTCTCTCTCTCTCTCTCACACACACACACACAAACACACACACACACGTATGCATGCATACAGAGAAGTGTACACACACTCCCTCACACAATAAAATGCACATTCACACATACACACCCACACACTGTTGGAGTGTTGGGTTGTGTGTGAAGTGTAAGTGGAGCCATCATCAATCAGTATATAGAGACAGAGAAGTCCTGTGTGTGTGTGTGTGTGTGTGTGTGTGTGTGTTTGTGTGTATATATTCGTGTGCACGGATGTATGTTTGTATGGTGTGTCTGTGTATCTCTGTGTGTGTGTGTGTGTGTGTGTGTGTGTGTGTATGTGTGTGCATGCTTGCTGTGTCACTCTCCATCAATCTGAAGTGGGCAGAGAGTAATCAGTGTTCACAACAGGACCCTGCTACACCCCTCTCTCTCCCTCCCCTTCCTTTATCTCATCTAAATTTCCCTCCTCCTCCTCCTCCTCCTCACTGTGCTCTTCACAGACACGCAAGGCATTTCTCCACCGACTTCTTCACATGGACGGCCAAGGGCTGAAATATAACATGAGTGCGGGGCCGTGGACCAAAGAGAAAAAAAACACTTGGACATTGATTATTTAGAAATGTAACAAGCCGGCATTAACATCTGAGGCCCTAACATCTCAAAATCACATAAGTATATTCAAAGTACATCAAAACACACCAAAAATAATGTTATCACTCCCTGAAACCATGTGGAGGGCCTGGAAGAGCTTTGTGGTGGGATACATTTTGCCTGCAGGCCCTACTTTGGGCAGCAATGATCATCTTCATTACACTGTACTCTCCACTGCTTGGAGGAGTACCAAGTATGGGTTGAATGTGACATGTTGACCGACAAGTACTGAAAATATGTGCATAGTGTAGTGAGTATATGTTTGAATGTATTGAATTCAGCATGCTAACTGTGGCAGTTGATAAGTCTTTCATGTTACTTGCTTGAAATAAAAAGTAAAACTAGTCAATATAATGTTCCTCACAGAAACAGTTTTGTTATGGGAAAAATACCCAGTGTGCAATATTGTATGCGTATGTATATTGTCATGTGGGTAATTTAAGCTGGTGATGGCAGAGAACCTTGGCTACAAAGCTAGCTAGCTTTCTTCTTCATGTGGCTGAAGAGACCGCCCCAGCCAGCAGATGGCGATGAGATATTAGACCTAGACGACTCACTAGCTTTTGCCTAAACACCACAGTGCGACAAACCAAATATCACAGTGTACTGTATATTGATATCTGTGTGAGTAAGAAGTAGCTCTAATACAAGGCCTGTACACCCACAGTTGGGGCCGGTGGGTCAAGAGAAAAAGTTTTAGAGAATAGTCTGATATTTTGGTGTAATTTAATGTGTTTTAACAAAATCAGAGGTGTTTTTTCAGATAATTTGCTTACAATATTCATGTGCATGCTAAGAAGCATTCTGATCGCTTAAGACCTAAAAAGTTAATACTTTGTGGTCACATCTCAAAATTCTCAATGAGAAATAGCATTTTTGGCCTGTGGCTCTCTAACAGAGTTAGATTTCAGCTCTTGGCCCTCCATGTAAAACAATGCGAGTCCCTCTGCTCTAATATGAAGACATCCAGTAGATTATCTCCCCGTGAATACAGGGAGGAACTGCATGATAAACCCACTGGATACCCCATTATATTGTTATAAAATATTGCTTTCTTTTCTCTCTAACCCATTCTGTCTCTCTTGTCTCTTCTTTTTTTTTGTCGCCCCTCTTTCTTCCTCTCTCCTCTCTGCATTTGCCTCTCCCTCGCCCTGCTCTCCTCTGCTCCTCTCTCTCCTCTGTCTGCCTCTTTCCCTTTTGCATCTCTCTCCTCATGTCTTCTTCCTCTCTCCTTCTCTCCCCTCACTCTCTCTTGCTCTCTCTCTCTCTCCAGGGTTTTCTATCCGTCATTCTGTCTGTTCTCTCCTTTCATTTAGCTCCGTCTCTACCCAGAAGCCATTGCAATTCCGGGCGGCTCCCCGCCTCTCCTCAAACCAGCTCTCCTGTGTGTGTGTGTATGTGTGTGTGTGTGTGTGTGTGTGCCTGTGTGTGTGCGCATACCCTGCGGGACAGAGCAGTAATCAGAGCAGAGACAGAGAATGAGAGAGAGAAAGAGTAGGGGAAACAACAAGGAGAGGGAGCTAGTATTATTATTATTACATTACATTATATTATGATTTCAGCACCCTAGCTACCGATACAGGCTGCTGGCTATTCAATACAGCTCACTATATACGCAAATATACACACACAAACACATGCACTCAGACAAAGATGTATATGCATACACACACATAAACACAGACAGACACATGGACTCGGCTCAGTATGGGGAATGACAATGTATTCATGATGGTAGACTTGATTTGCTGCTGCCTGGCCCAAGTATGCATCGTACTTCAGTGGTGCTCAACCTCTGGCCCGGTCCCTGCGGTTTGGCTTGGGCTCTACCTGGACAGGTGATCTGCTGTGGGACTGGTAAATATCTAATTTTATACAGAAATGTTCTTCACTGCCTATCATCAGTGGCCTGCAGAAACATTGTTCCTCTAGTGATGACAACTGTTCATTATAATTAACATCTGACATTGTTTTCCACATGTTGAAACATGTTTCATAGCCCAAGGACTACAAAACACTATTCAATGGGATATCAACCAGTTTTTCTCCACTCCTGAAAAAAAATGTTCTGCAAATGCAGGGTTTCTGTAAGCCATGGACAATTGTTTAGTGCATATGACATAATCAAGTGTTATACTTCACTCTGTCATGGTCCTCCGTGTAAAAAGGTGAAAAAAGTTGAGCATGTACTAAAGTTGTGTCTATTAATTGAGTGGAAGTGACCCATTTCAGTTTTTTATCCATAATGAATGTGACTTTGTTCGCATAAACACTATAATCTAATTATCATACTATAATCTAATTATAAACCTTACTTTGATGCTAAGAGTAATGTGATTAAGCTGTTTACATGCATAAGATTATCGTAATATACCAGTCTTAATGCAATCTTGCATACTGTGTGTTGATTGAATAAATTGTCATGCGCCTTTTCCCCTATAGGCAACTGCGATGTCAGTCATCGCCCTCGTATCACGAACTGCGATCGCATTTCTCCTCGGTTCTCTATTTCAGTTATTCCCATGTAATAATCCTGCAATTTGTCCAGATTTAAGACGTTGAGGCTGGCTATAAAAAAAAAAGACAGTAGCACTAAAAATTGACACTCTGATTTACTGGGCAAGCTGTGCAACTCGTGAGAATTCAGATGGACAGGCTTACTGGGCGTATGGTGTTCACATCTCCAAACAATCCTCCCATACTGCGGCTAGTATCACAGTACTCCACACATTTTAATCCTAGAGTGAACGCTCCCAATATGACCTCAGTCAAAGCACCATTGGATTAAGTTGTTTACATGGCCCAAGTTTTAATTTCAGTATTCTCATAATTACATTTAGATCGATGTATTGGTAGCTACTGTCAGAGAAAGACAGAAGCCAGTGAAAAGGCATACTAAACTTTGTCCCTTTAAGTTCCTCTGTGCTCGTCTCGCTCAGTCTGTCCTTCCCTGTCTTTCTCAATCTCTCTCTCTGTCTCCGTCTCTCTCTTTCTCTCCCACCTCTCTCCTTCCCCATGAATCCCCCTGATGGCTCCCTCTTCCCTCGTCTCTCTCTCTCTCCACTCCTCTCATCCTCCTTTCCACCTCTCTTCTCCTGTCAACTCTCATCTCCCCCCCTTGCCCCTAATTCTCCACCTCTCCTTTTCCTCTCCTCCCCACCTCGCCGTCCTGAGCGCCTCTCATCTCTGCCTCCTCTCTCCTGGCTCCACTTGTCACCCCAATTGCCCTTTCTGCTCCTCTTTTCTCCCCATTCCTCTCTTGTCTCCTGTCTCTTTACCTCCCTTCTGCGTGACCTGACACCGCCTCCCTCCCCAAAACACCATGACACCTCTCTTGCTCTCCTCTCTTCCCCTCTCCTGCCCTCTGCTGTCCTTTCCTTTCCTCACCTTTTCTCCTCTCCCCTCCTCTCTTTTCCTCTCCTCTCCCCTCCTCCTTCTCCTCTCCTCGTCTCCCATCCTCTCGAACCAAATATTGAGTCCCACAAATAAGAAGATGTGTTCCCAAAAGACTCTAGATTAATTTGTTTCAAAGGTTATCAAAGGTGTAGGTTAATATCAGGGTAAATTTGCTTAGACATGCCTTGACAATAGCTTATTAAACCTAAATTATGCTTTGGGTCACCTGAAATTGGATTTGAAAATTGATGCCCCCAGAGAAAAAGTGTGAAGATCACTGGTGTAACCTACAGTCCCAGTGTTGCAAACACATCTAGGGAGAAATAGCCTGCTTCATGAACTTGTTTATGAGCTGTTATGAGAGTCTTTTGGCCTATGACTGTGGCTGCTAACGGATTCTCCAGAGTCCTCCCAGACACGAAAATAACGTTGATTGATGTGATTTGCGCCAGTACCTTTTGGGAAATATTTAAAAAACCTCCATCTCAATATGTTTGAGGTGTTATCTCACCCTCCTGTGTTGCAGACTGCCACTAATTCAGATGCAACCAGCTGGCAACACATTGCTGGGGCAGCGCTGTGGAACTTATCGCCGAGTTCAACATTTTTATGTTTATCTCACTTAATAAATCTAAAAAATGTGAGCAATGAAACATCATCAAGTCTTTTATGTTGTTTTTTATTAGTCCGAGTCTGCCTCTTAGTTGCCTCTCATGAGGTGAACTGTTCCCCACCTGCCATGGTTTGAAAACCACAGCAAAGGCACAGAGAGTGTGGATGTCTAGTTTTTGGCTTGTATGGAAAGGGAGGAAATTGGACAAGACACACACACACATATATAAGTTACAGATGAACTAAAAGTAATTCATTTTTTATTTGCCATGTAAGCCAAACTTTATCAGGCTGGGTGCAGGGGGGAGTACATTACACCCCCACCCAAAACTCCTCTCCTTGCTTCTATTCAAATGTCTCTCCTTGCCTCTCTTTGACCACTGGTTGGCCTCTCCTCCTCCCTCTCTCCTCTCACCTCCTGTCCCCTCCTCTTCATTTTTCAGCTGGTAGAACTGAAACCACCAGCCCCCCCCCCCCCCCCCCCCCCCCCCCCCCCTTTTCCCTCATGTTGATTGGCGTATACAGGTTGAAAAAAGTTGCATCATTTGAAGATTATTAAGCATTATCTATCTTGATCTCTCTTGCTCTGTACGTCTGCCTACCTGCTCTGTTTTGTGTATATGTGTAAGCATGTGTTTCCCTATATCCT